>NC_037668.1:155690135-155845173 GCF_003255815.1 Theropithecus gelada | reverse complement strand
TCCGTCTAAAAAAAAAAAAAAAAAAAAAAAGAACTTCATTTTTCAGTGTCTCTCATTTGCAAAGCACTTGCACGTAAAGTCATATAAAAGAACTTAAATGTATAAAATGTAATATTATAATATGCAGTATTGTCAATCATTTAAAATGAACACATTCCAGACAATGTGAGACAGTCAAAAGACAAACTCAAATCCCTGAGAATGGCTGGGAAGGGAGGATGGTGGTAAAAATTCCAAATGAGTGAAACTTACACAGGGCAGTCTCCCCTACCTGGGCTCTGTCCTAGACAGAAGTGACAGTGACGACTTTGGTGATGTTCTCCCCAGTGCACAGAACTGCATTCAGAATTAGACAACCTCAGTGACGAGTATCTCTCCTGCCTGCGTAAGCTGCAGCACTGTCGAGAAGAGCTGAACCAGAGCCAGCAGCTGCCTCCCAGAGTAAGAGGGTCTCTCCTTCCCATAAAGCCCTGGATGATGGGATGATTCCTTCCTTAACCAAGATTTGCAGATAAAATATATCAGCCCACGCCAACAACTGGCCATCCTGTCCCACTGTGCTTGGTTTATAACATACTGACATTATGGCAACCAATGGAAAAAACACTGGAGTCGTGCATCAAAGCCCAACTTTCATGGAACTCTCAATGCCAGAAGGAAAGACTCACTCTTAGCTAAAGTATGAAAGGGTGTTCTTTTAGCCTATGATAAGCATGGTGGCAAGAATAGAAGGACAACAAAAGTACTGGGGAATACAAACAAAGAATACAATTTTGCTGAGTTATTTTCCACCCTTCATTATTCATATCAGTATTTATATATCTGGTCCCTGATGGATATGGCTCCCTGGGCCAGAGAACACTGGTTAAGTGGTTTTACCCCAAGACAGGTGACAGAGTGGGAGACAGAGTAAAAAGCTTTTTCTCTACCACTAACCCAGGGTTTTCTACTGGGCTAGAGTAGGAAAAAGAAAAGACTTTTGCCTATATCTTTTCCAGTCAACTCATAGCCACTTTCTTCTGTCTCCCTGTCCCTCTGCAGAGGCAATGTGGGCGATGGCTCCCAATGCTGATGGTGGTGATTGCTGCAGCACTGGCAGTGTTCCTGGCCAATAAAGACAACCTGATGATCTGAATAATTTGTGACAAATGTCTCGGGTGAAAATCAGAAGCAAGCAACTCAACAAAAAACTCAGAAGGTTTGGGTACATTACAGCTTGGGCTTTCCAACTGACTTAGGATTTCTGACTTTTTGTTATTTTCTTAACCTAGTGTAAATAAACTTCACCTGACCAGACTGTTCCTCAGAACTCTCAGTTTATTCCTGAAAGGTGTATTACATTAACAAGTATCACATATTTAAGCATACTGGTGGTCTACTCTCCTCAAATTCAGTTGCAGGCATATAAACACGCAGAGAAACCCCCGCCCTACTTTCCTAGCAGACAGCACCCACATAGAGCAGGTATATTTAGACGGTTACCATGCAAGAGTGTTTGGCTTGTCTTCCACCACCCTGCTTTTCCTCTATCACCTCTTTCCTTCTACCTCTTATCCAGTGAAAATGAGAGCATATCCACTAAGAGGACTTCCTAGCATAGAAATGGCAAGTAGGTACTATCTACCAATTTGCTACTAGCACCACCACTACCTATTTACATGCCCTTTGCATTTGCAGCCAATGGATTAGAGCATTGTGCCTTAGTGTACTCAAGACACTTGGAATTGGCAGTTGAGATGATTATTTGCCATCCCCAACCTAGAGATGATCATTTACTGAGTACCTTCTATGTGAGAGGAGAGTAAAAGTCAGAGGGCCACAGCCGGCAGTGTGACTATCTCAGAGGAGATGCTGAGATCAGCAAAGTCATTCTGAGTCCTAAAACGGGTTCTGAGGTCCTTCTCCCAGGTGTTTAGAATGTGTCTCAGGCCTGGGAACAAGCTCTCTGGGACACTAAAGGAATAGAGCAGGATTGGGGGTCGACCTAGCAACCATGAGATCCGGGCAGTGAATACTCGTAGTGGAGTCAGAGCTAAGCAGTTGTCATCTCCCTGGTTCAGGTGAAAGGTATAGGGGACAGGATAGCCCAGGAGGATCCCAAATACAGTACAGAGATTCCAGTCTGAGGAATGGAGCCTGCTGTGGGAGACTGCAGAGGGAGATAAGTCCCTCTGCAGCCCCTGCAAATGTGTGATGATCTCAGCCACGAGGGCCTTCAAGCCCTGAAGTTGGTCCAAGGAGCAGACAGAAGGGTGAGGCTGGCAACTGGAAACATCCACAAAGGCTATGGTACCAAGCAGCACCTGCTCCAAGTGCTGACATACATGCTCAGGACTGACAATCAGGCTGTTTTCTCCAATCTCAAGGATGTGAAGTCCAAAGGTCAGGAAGCCAAGCCCCTGCAGCTCCTCCAGATAGCTCTGGAGCTCTGATGCCCCTGCACAGTTGCAATCATAGAGCACAGCTGGCTTCAGTCCCCGGGCCACAGCCAGCACCTCTCCAGCTAAGTGAAGGCAGATGGCTTGGGGTGGACTCCGTCTCTTTCCCATGCCAAGGGTCTGCTGAGCAGCTGCCACCAGCAGCTGAGGTCTCGGTGACGACATGAGATCTAGAAGTAACATCAAGAATGGCCTCCTTAGCTAGCCAGAGTTCCCTTCCCTGGGTGGCATCTTTAAGCCAGACACTTGAGGAGGGGCCTAGAAACAAAGCAATAGCAGGGAATTATTAACAGCCAGTGACACACCACGAAACCTGACAACAGCCTTCCCGTTAAGTCGAAGTATCTTCCAAAGGTTATTCTGTCCCTCCCTCTGCTTTGAAATGGTGACTCAGCCCAGACAAGATAGGATCAATGCTACCTGATTTTTCTGGTTGACTTGGTCTCCCTCAATCTTAAATTCGTGTGTTTTTCTAGCCTTATAGCTAGATTTATATTCCCTCTGGCTTTTATTCTAAATTTTACCTGTTGCAAATTACGTTCTCTGGTTCAAACCTTAAGGAGCTTGGGTCAGAGGCGGAGGCGGGGCGGTGTTTGGCAAAATTCACAGCATTTCGCCCAAAAGCCCTTCTGGGACAGAGCTCCAAGTTCCAAATGTATCCTTTCCACTGACAACTCCCCTACTCTTCCCGCCAGAGAATAGTTATAAGAATAGCAATTTGATTAATATACACCAGAATGTGGACTAACAACCATCTCACCCTGACACATAAAAATGAATGAATGAAATCCGCTAGAACTGCATACGGTAGTATTTTAACTTCTGCTGGCCCCGCCTTCCCTTTCTGTCCGACCAAGGACCCTCGGAAGATGGGATTTCTCCGATCCACACGCCCCACACCAGAGCATATTACAGTGATTTGCTAAATGAGGCATAAGTCTCTCTCACATACGTTCTTTTTCCACGTCCGCTACAGGTTCGTGGGCTCAGAAACTTTTTGCGGCTTCCTGCCTGCTGCCAGAAAGGCAGCAAGTCCCCAACGCCCAGCCGCAAGTAACACTGGAAATCCCGCCTGCGATGGGAAGACCCTCTCAGTCTGCTCTGCTCCAGTCGGGCAGGCACCTTCTTGCGCATGCGCACCCACTCGAGTGCCGCCCTCTTTTCCCCCCATTCCGTGACATCATCCAGCCGCTCGCGCGCCTCGCGTTAGAACCACTAGCCAGGCCGCCTTGCTGCGCGCCGGAAGTTTGGGGAACCGTGCGACCCGCCCTTTCCTGTCAGACAGAACGCGGCCCCACCTGTCTGCTCAGGAACTGAGCAGGAAGGGCGGAAGTGAACGAGAAAAGGCGGAACCTGGTGAAACTGGTTTGCCGCTGCTGCCCTCGTTTTGCTTCGCAGAACTTCCTTCTTGTGTTATGACGTCTGGTGTCCCACTTGACTGGGAATCCAGAAACAGGGCACACAGCACTTAATAAACACCTTTGGCCGGGCGCGGTGGCTCAAGCCTGTAATCCCAGCACTTTGGGAGGCCGAGACGGGCGGATCACGAGGTCAGGAGATCGAGACCATCCTGGCTAACCCGGTGAAACCCTGTCTCTACTAAAAAAATACAAAAAACTAGCCGGGCGAGGTGGCGGGCGCCTGTAGTCCCAGCTACTCGGGAGGCTGAGGCAGGAGAATGGCGTAAACCCGGGAGGCAGAGCTTGCAGTGAGCTGAGATCCGGCCACTGCACTCCAGCCTGGGCGACAGAGCGAGACTCCGTCTCAAAAAAAAAAAAATAAATAAACACCTTTGATTTGTGTCTGTGGAAATACGTTTTGTCCAGACGAAACATACCTCAAGGCAATTAACATATTTTGCAGAATAGCCTCACCTGTGGGTGATG
This sequence comes from Theropithecus gelada, assembly GCF_003255815.1. NCBI lineage: Eukaryota > Metazoa > Chordata > Mammalia > Primates > Cercopithecidae > Theropithecus > Theropithecus gelada. Next base: position 155,840,849 of record NC_037668.1, on the reverse strand, counting down.
CTGAACCGTTTTAATTTTTTTTAACTTGACTTCCCTAAATCCTACATTTGAGAGGCCTACAAGAACAGCTCTCTAGGGAGGGTGTGAAGGTGTGAGTATTCACTTTGAACAAATATGTGCCAGTCATGCTGCTAGGCCCTGGAGGTATTGCAGTGAGCAAAACAGACCAAACCCCCACTTTCATGAGGCTTAAGTTCATGTCTACTGAATCCAGTTTGCTGATTTCAAATAAGAAATGAGAAGTGACGACACAGAGGCTTTCCAGTTAGGTCATTACAAAGAAAAAGTGTTATTTCACGTAAGAGTTAACACCTTTTTAACTACCAGCAATTTGACCCATGCCACAAAGGGAAAGGATTTCTTGAGAAAACACCAATATCTAAGGAAATTGCCCCAATTTATTTATACTTGGAGCAGGACAGAGATTAAGGGAACAGTGGACACCTACACTGTAGTTGTCACTCCTGGGTCTATCTTGGTGGTGCCTTCAGACCGTGAAAAGTGAACTGTAAAGATGGGGTCAGCATGGGAGGAGGACCAGCTTATAGGAGTTACCAGGCTAACACTGTCTGGTTCTTAGCTCAGAGGGAGTCAGAAGCTGAGTGTAGAAAGTAGTCTTCTAATTTTAGAATGTTTTCCTTTCCCGCATTTATTTAATTTTCCCATGGTGGTTAACAATAAATCCCTAAAAGACTGATTTAGTTCATTCATTTATTCCAGCAACAAATATTTGAGAACACACTGTGTCCCAGACACTGTTCTAAGGACTGGCAGCGAAGTCCAAGACAAACAATCCCTACCTTCAGCAAGTTTGCAGTCAAGCAGGATACAGATGCTGAGCATTACAAGGGAAATGATTATTCTGAAAGAGGAACTATGGGGTGCTATGGGAACATATAACCAGGGACCTAATTATATGGGAAAGGGACCAGCCCAGATCCAACACTTGCCCTCCCAGTTTACCTCCAGTAGGTTCTTTTTAACTTGAACTAATCTTGTTTGGTGGGGTAGACAGTGAGGAAAAAGAAGAGCTAGTGACAAAATCTAACTCCCTTCTCAGTCTTAAGCATGATGAAGGCAAGGGAGTAGAAGATATCAAGGGAGTGAGTGGTGGTGGCCACCAAAGGAGATAGCAGACTGAGGCCCTAAAAAAAGAAAGGAAACCTAAATCTATCCAGCACTCTCCCAGCATTCTGAAAAGGAGCCAAACTCACTCATCCATTTCTCTGACATGTTCATAAACTTTTCACAGTGGTTACAAACCAAAAGCTTGGTGTTTCTTGGCACTTTTCCAATACCCTTTACCAGCTCACATTATCTGGGCTCCCACCCAGGCTACAGATAGCCTGGCTGTTAGCATTTCACAGAAGGGATACAGACTGGCCCAGATTCAAAAGCTACCCTTCTAATTTACCTACAGTGGGTTATTTTTAACTTTGAGCTCCCACATAGAGATGGGGCAGCCAAATATCAAGACCAAATCCCTCACTTCACCTGCTCAACAAAATGACCCAAAAAATGTAAAGTTTCTGTGCCATTAACACTTCCTGGTCCTTAAAAGCCCAACTTTTCCTCAAAGCTGGGCACCTGACCTTTAGCCAGATTTCTTAATCTTGTCATGCTTTTCGTAATAGCATGGGTAATGCTTTTCATAATAGTAAATTCCACCAGGTCTCTTAGAAACTCTAAAACCAAAGCTTAAGAACTTTAAATAAATAAGTCCTCGTGTCACCACTGATTATGAACTTTTAGTTTTTAAAATAAGGCTAGCACAACTTTTGAGTCATTTTGAAAAGTAGGAGATGGCCTGGTTTAAAGGTACCAGACTAGACATGGGCTTCCTTACTACGTCCCGACACAGACAGAAAGGCATCACTATTCAAGAGGACTGGGGCTTGCAACCACAGATTACCATCTTATTTGCCATTTAGGTCCCAGATTGCTTGAGCCCAGGAGTTCAAGACCGGCATGGGCAACATAGCAAGACCTCATCTCTACAAAAAAAAAATTAGCCAAGCATCATAGTGCACGACTGTTGTCCCAACTCTCAGGAGGCTGGGGCAGGATGATTGCTTGAGCCCAGGAGCTTAAAGCTGCAGTAAGTGGTGATTTGCCACTGCACTGTAGCCTGGCAACAAAGCAAGACTCTGTCTCAAAAAAGAAGAGAAAGCCAAAATGGTTAGAGACTCAGCAGATGTTTCCAGATAAGATCAGTTTGTGACAGATAGACCTGCATTGTTCTATACCACTCTTTACCTTCACTGTTCACACTCAGATACCTCCACTAGTAAGGGAGACAAGCAGGTTCGTGCTATGTGAGCCTTTCCAGAAGAGTACTGCCCAGCCCTTCTTCATCCCTGCCTTAACACACCCAACAACCAATATCTTTCAACTGCAAAAAATCTAAATTATACTGTCCCTTTTGTAGTCAGAGAAGTATATCTTAGATCCCCAGCTCAGTCTAGCTCAGAGAAGAAAATAAGAAAAATAGAGCTCTTTCCTCTTAAAGCTACCACCTGAGTCACATACTATCATCTACCCCCCTCCCCCAACCCCTAAACACACACACTGGTATTTGAGTGGTAATATGGTAAATGCCTGACAACCTATTCTTCCACAGAATCCCTAGGCTTTCTGTGTCAACAGCTTCCCTTTAGAAGCCAAATTTGTGAGCTTTCACTCCACAGGCTGGGTGACTTTCAGACTTTGGCACCCATTTCTATTTAGATATCAAGCATGGTTTCTAAGCAACCAGCCAGCCAGCTCCTCTCCCTCTCACTTCCCCCATCAGGGAGCCAGCTTACTATACTAGCAGAACAGGTCAAACAGAGCTTGATCCTGGACAAATCAGTGCTTGAGGAAACTTTAACAAAACCAAGGAAAAATGTAGTACAAGAACAATGCAGAAGGATTCTGTCCCAGGCAGTTTAGCCTTGTACAAGTAGAAGAAGGTCATCGAGTCCGTTTTAAAGCTGTATACAATTTCAGGCATCATTCCAATCTCTTCACTTTATAAGCAATAAATCTGAAGCCCAGAGGTTAAAGGACTTGTTCAAGGTCACATTGGCAGCAAAGCTGCAGCTAGAACCTTGGTGTCCAAACTCCCAGGCCAAATCTCCTTCTACTGTGCTACATCATACTACCATTAGGAGATTTGAAAAAGAAAAGCAAAGTCTGAAGGGTGATTTTTCCATAAATTAAATCAGCTTTAAATCTAGGCATACTTGGAGAATCACAGACTTCTAACACTGTTAGAGAAAAGAGAGACTTAAAAGCTGGTTAAATCTAAACAATAAAAAAATCCATATATATAATATTATAAAAAAGGAAAGGAAGAAGATGGCATTCACGATTATTGAGGAGGCAGGGCAGGGGGGAGTTGCATGCTGGGGGTGGACTGCATGGGCTGCCAGCTCTCCTGGGTTTGAAGGATGCGGTACAGCTGCTTCAGCTGAGCAACGATGTTATCTTTGATGTCTGGGGTTGAGATCTGCAGGCGGACACTGCCACTATCAAAGGATCGTGTGAAATCACCAGAAAACATCTCGTAGATCATCCGAGCTACTACTGGAATGACCTGTTCAAGACACAGAACATAGGTGTATCCTCTCAGGAAAAGGTATTTTTAAATAGCACAATGGACCCAAGATTGAAGGGCAGACCAAAGAGGCCCTGAGGAAGCCCCCCATTCTAATGTCTAAATAAAGGATATGCCTTCATCTCTCTGGACCATCCTCCTGCCAAAGCTCACTCTGGAAGTTGGTTCAAATGAAGGTAAAGAACCTAGATGTAACATTAGGCTACCTGCCTAAATAAATGACTGCTTACTTTGCAAGACTTTTAACAAAATATCATCTATTGCTTGCCTTGCTACACAACTCCAGGGGCAAAGCCCAACTGGCCTTGCTGCCACTTCCTAGAATAAATTTATATTCCTAAAAGTAACTCAAAAGGTTTTTCTAAGAAAAGCTGGAAAGGGCCAGGTGTGGTGGCTTATACCCATAATCCCAGAATTTGGGGAGGCTGAGGCAGGAGGATCACTTAAGCCCACGATTTCAAGACCAGCAGGGGCAACATAGTGAGACCTCATCTCTGCTAAAAATAAAATTATGCCAGGCATGGTGGCCTGTGCCTGTAGTCACAGCTACTTGGGAGGCTGAGGTGGGAGGATCACTTGAACCTGGGAGGTTGAGGCCACAGTGGGCTGAGATGATGCCACTGCACTCCAGCCTGGGTGACACAGCAAGACCGTGTCTCCAAAAAAAAAAAAGTGCAATTTACATTTTGTGTGTGTGTGTGTGTGTGTGTGTGTGTGAAGAAAAGCTGGAAAGGGTCATATCTGTGAGGTTTCAGCAAGACTCTAAGGTTAGTAAGAGAATGAAAGACAAGATCTCCTCTAAATCAGTCACCCATTTTTAAGGACCCTGCCTTTTCCAGCATGGTCCTACTGCACAAACCTGAGTCTGTTACCCCATCTGATGAGACTGAAACCTACATGGGCTGATGGATGCTTGATGAAGGCTCAACCCAGACCTGGGGCCTAAAGCATTGGCAAAAAGGAGAAGAGTTGTTGACACAGCCTTATCTTCTCACCTGAACCAAGATGAGTTTCCTTTCCAAGGGTTTCCCATCTGGCCATTCTTCCCCAAAGCATAAGTAGATCTCAAACGGTGGCTGCTTTTCTATCTGTCCTTTCTGGTGGGCAATGAGATCTGCAGAAAGTGGAAGAGCAAGTTTGGTATACCGGGTCATTCCACATGCACTCAACAAATACCATCTTTTATGTTGTCCATTACAATAGCCACTAGCCACAAGCACTCACTAATTTTAAATTAATTAAATAGTTCCTGGGTCACATTAGTCATATTTACATGCTCAATAGCCACATATGGCTTGTGACAACCATGCTGAATAGCACAAATATATTGAACAGTACAAATTACAGAGGGTTCTCTTGGACATCATTGATCACAACTTGCGGTCCAAACCACATTGTAAAAAATTCACATCTCAGTGCTTTCCCCAAAACTGCCTGCTTGAATTCACCACTCAGATAATTCCCAAAAGAACATGTGCTATTCTGAATATGACAAGCAGGATTACCTTCCAAAGTTAAAGACAAGCTGGTAACATTTGAGATGTAATGACAGGGCTGTCTCCTTCTTCTGCCATTGAAGGAGCCACAACCAACTTAAAAATGACTTCCAAGTACATATCTTTGGAGTGAAACTCCCTTCTTTGTTGCTGAGGTCACCTCCAATTTTTAGAACCAAAGTTCTGTTCTCCCTTGACCTCCTCCAGAAGAAATTTTTAAAGATCTTTGCCATGCCAGGAAAGCAGGGAGGTGAAAGGCAGTCATGGTGGAAGGAATGTACTTCCAGAGAATGATTCCCACCATCAACCTTCTAAGAAATGACTTACCGCTAAGGAATGTTTCCAGACAAAATAGCTTGACCTTCTTTTGTCTCTCAATCAGGTTGGGAGCAACAAGTGATGGGGCACATGGCCCAGACCAGTACACCTTGCACTGGCACAGCCTGATGGCATAAATGGCGTGACCGCTGACCTCCAGGATCAGTCCTCTGTCCATGACGTCCAGCAGCTTGCTAGTGAAGAGCTTCTGCTTCTCATTGGTAATATGCTCAGGACCTGGGAATTTGACCTGCTCCAGGCTGACAGGACCAAAGAGCTCCTCCTGGTCAGGCATGGGACCCAGGTCCCCATAGAAGAGTCGGCAGCCCTGGGGGTTGCTCACGGTCATGGTCTGCCCGTACTCCTTCCCACGGTACTGAAACTTGATGTCCAGGTCAGTCACTGCAAGGTTAGAGATGATAGTGAGAGTCCTGCTTCACTGCTCTGCCTGTTCATCCCTGTGACTCATGCAAGTCCATTAAGATCAAGCCACCTTTCAACCAGCATTCAGGAAGGCCACTGCCATAGTTATCCTTCCTGCAATAAAGGGAGACATCAACATATCCCTGGAATATTCACTCAAAAGGCTGCCTGAAAGCAAACAGTTCAAGGTCCATCTCAACTATTTCTGTTCAATCACCACACCCCAAGGGCTACAATTTCATCAAGTAAAGTGGTCCTGGTATCCCCACACTATACTGACTGAGTCTTCACACCAGTGGTCATTGGAAGGAACTAAAAACTAAGGTATCTGGTTTGTGTATCATTTTTAGCTTATTGTTTAAAGAAACTTGAGGAACAAGAAGCAATACCAAACAATTTTTCTGAAAATGACATGTGAGCACACACACTGGGGATCTGTTCTAATAATATACCATGAAAGGACACAGTTCACATCAAAGTTAATTTTTACTCAGCAAATCTCCATTGAACCCAATAGCCCTTATCAAAGCTAATTAGCCTCTTGGACAAAATTGTATTAATAGCACTCACATGCCTACCATGTATAGTGTGAAAGGGAGACCCAGGCAATGACATTGATTCTTCATTGAGATAAATTCATACCAAATTCAGAAAGAGGTTTTTTCTGTAGGTCCTAAAGCCTCTCAAAATCCAAGAGCCTCCTCTACCAAATCCATGGCCATTAACCTCCCTGTTCCACAACTAACCTTGTCACTAAATCCCCCTGCCTGACTGATAAACCTGGGCCTCCTACCCACCTAAGACCTGAATAACCTGGAGCTGGAGCTGTAACCAATCAGAGCGTCCCTATGGGCAAGTAAGTAGTAAGTATCAGCCAATGTTTCTTTTCTTTTTCTTTTTTCTTTTTTTTTTTTTTTTTTTTTTGAGACCATGTCTCATTCTGTCACCCAGACTGGAGTGCAATGGCTTGATCAGCGCTCACTGCAGCCTCGACTTTCTGCCTTCAAGTGATCCTCCTACCTCATCCTCCCAAGTAACAGGGACCACAGGCATGCACTGCCATGCCCAGATAATTTTAGAGTCTCACTATGTTGCCCAGGCTAGTCTCAAACTCCTGGCCTCAAGCACTCCTCCCACCTCAGCCTAGGATTACAGGTGTAAGCCACCACACCCAGCTGGGCCAGTGTTTCTTTACTTCTTCCCTGGTGACTCATGGGCTAGCCAGGAAACAGAAATAGAAGGTGCCTCTGAGACAGGTAGTTTTTCAATGCATGGCAAAGAAATTAAGTCAGAAAGCAGAACAGGAAAGAGTCTGTAATAGGAGCAGAAGGCCCAGCAAGAAAGATAAGGTCTCACTTACTTGGGAGAGAGCTGATCCACAGTTCTGGAGAGCTATAGAAGGGCTGTATAGGTGCCTGGGGTACTTCCATCTCCAGGGGTTCAGTTTTGGGCCACACTGCCTCAGGGCTGCAGTTGCCCACACTGCAATTGCCCACACTGGCTGGCGCCATGGGAGAACCTAGAACAAAAGCATATGGTGAGCAGACAATGCACATCACTTGCTGATGCTCTGAGAACTCACAAGGTCAGTAGACAAGAACTAAATACTGAACCCTGACCCAGTGTGATCTTCCAGCCCATCAGTGATTCCCATAACTAACACAATAAGAAATAAGGTTCCTCTGCTCCTGCTTCCTAATCATATTATTTCTCCCACAAATTCATAGTTTTAAAAACCTTTGTTTGCTGAAAATTAACTTAGACAAGTGAGTTTTCTCTGGAGGTTAAATTATAAGGAGTAAGAGATTCCATACTGTAAAATTTGCCCCAAGCAATTAAATAGAGGTTGGTTGTCTTCCATAAAATGAACTCAACTGAATTAGCTGATTAGCTTCAAGGAAGTGTTAATGCATAGAAATTCCTTGAAAAACAAACAAATTCTTTTACATGCATAAAACGTCTGGAAGGATACTCAAGAACCTAGAAGGATCTGACTCCTCCAGGGAAAGAAATGAAGGTTCAGGGACAGGATAGAAGGAAAACCTTTCCACGTATTTACCTTTTTGTACCATTATGAATGTCAACCATGTGAAAGTATTATTTATTCAAAAGGATCCAATTGAAGGTTTTTTTTAAAAAAAAAAAAAAAAAAGAGTATTTCCCTGCTACTGTCAAAGGTGACTTGCTCCAAAGTCTACAGATTTCTCCTCCTAGCCTCACCTCTTAGGCATCTATTCTTCAACAATTCTTCATCCTCTGGCCCAACAGCTCTGAAATCACAAAGGTTAATGTTTCTTTGACCCTTTGTGTATAAGTCTGGTTAAATTTACATTCTCATTTTACTTTTTTGTTTTTCATATCTATTCTACAACTTTCAAAAAAAGGATTAAAGGCAGCTCAAAACATAAGGACACACAAATGCTAGCTTTAATAAAATAGCAACAGAAATAGGAAATCAGGATCCTGGAAATAAACTGCATCCTTTTAGGGGGTGAGAATAACAGAATGAGTCAGCCAGACATTTGGGAAAGGATCCCACATTTCTAGATGTTCAATTTCACTAAGTGAGAATATAACATGTGGCAATGTTTTGTTTGTTTTTACTTTTATTTTAGTTTCAGGAATGCGTGTGCAGGTTTGTTAAATAGGTGAATTACATGTCCCGGGGTTTGGTATAGAGATTATTTAGTCACCAGTTAATAAGTGTAGTACCCAATAGGTAGTTTTTTAATCCTCATCCTCCTCCCACCCTCCGTCCTCAAGGAGGCCCCAGTGTCTATTGTTCCCTTCTTTGTGTCCATGTGTAGTCAATGTTTAGCTCCCCCTTATGAGGGGGAACAAGTAGTATTTGGTCTTCTGTTCCTGTGTTTTAGTTCACTTAAGATAATGCCCTCCAGCTACATCCATGTTGCGGCAAAAGACATGATCTTATTCTTTTTTATGGCTGCATAGTATTCCATGGTATATATGTACCACGTTTTCTTTATCCAGTCCACTATTGATGGGCATTTAATTTGATTCCATGCCTTTGCTATTGTGAATAAGTGCTGCAATGAACATACGTGTACATGTGTCCTTATGGTAGAACAATTTATATTCTTTTGGGTATATATCCAATAATGGGATTGCTGGGCCAAATGGTGATTCTGTTTCAAGTTCTTTGAGAAATCACCAAACTGCTTTCCACAGTGACTGGACTAATTTACATTCCCACCAGCAGGATATGTGTTCCCTTTTCTCCATAAACTCATCAGCATCTGTTATTTTTTGACTTTTCGGTAACAGCCATTCTGACTGGTGTGAGATGGTATTTCACTGTGGTTTTGATTTGCATTTCTCTAATGATTAGTGACGTTAAACATATGGCAATATTGACCTGGAAGATCTCTATGAAACTTCTCTTTACCCACACTTGGTTGCAAATATATAAGTGGAAGGATAAATGAAGGAGGGCCAGTGGATAGACAAGTGTCATTTCCTGATTCTGAAAGGTAGGGGCATCACCTAGAGTAGGGTACCTGAAAATCCTAAATAAATAATCTTGATATCCTAAGTTTTATAGGTGGCACAAGTTATCTCATTTTGACCAATTGCAGCCAGGTGGTACTAAAAAGACAATGAAAAACTGGTTGGCTGGATATCCGCAAGTCATTTGAGTAGGAGCATTTCAGTGGACAAATCAAGTAAAGATGCTGCAGAAGAGTAATTCAACATGTGTTCAAGTATCCTCAGAAAATGCAGTGGGAGATTCAGTACCTGCTCTGTCACACAGTGGATTCTCAAGCTCCCAACTCAATTTTCCTGGGAAGCTGGATTCAAAAGCCCACAAAAGGAAAGTCTGTTGCAGATAAATCCTATCAGAGCCTAGAATTATCAGCTACAAACATCACAAGTTTCCTGTGATACAGCCTAAGCAGAGTGGTCCTTGTTAAGGAAGTGACACAGAATTTATACCAAGAGAAATATTAGAAGAGTTTGCCTGTAACTCGTAAAACTGACACTGCACTTGGCCTGAAGGAAATTGGCAAAATGTATAACTGATGATATATTTGTATGTTGGGTTAAGAATGAATTCAAATTTTTTATTTCTTTGAATTAGCACATAAGCTTCCAAAGATGTTCTATTGCCTGGAACCCACCCAACTCTACTGGGATAACTGAGACAGCAGGGAGTTCCTCACCTCTGACTCCCACTTGCTAACAGTCCAGCAGCCTGGACCAATCCTGCTTTCAGGGCAGTGGTGGCCAATGTATTGACAGTTCCAAGGTCAAAACTCCTTACATCCTCCATATGTCTCTGTACCACCCATCATCCCCACTCACCATTGATGTTCAAGAAGGGGAAGGTGTCCTGGATGGGAACATGGTGCTGCGACTGATCCAGCTCATCTTCCTCATCTTCTTCATCCACATCATTATCCTTCTCATCCCAGGGAGCAGACCCTGTGGATCCTACCCAAGATACACAAGCTCACAAGTGAGCAATTCAGGTTGCACTGCCATCCCTGCAGCTGACCCACCATTAAAGCTAGGGACTGCTATCCCAGAGGCTCCTCAGGTTCAGTACACACCCTCAATGTCCTAGCTAAAAAGAGTGAGAATCAAAGGAACCAACACTTCTCTCATGGAAGGACCTCCCTGGATTCACTGGAGCATGTATCTAAATTATCTGGCTGTTAGTACTTGTTAAGTACGGAGTTAATTGGAGGGATTAGGAGATATTCTCTTATTCAAAGTATCCTATGAATTAAACGATCACTCACCCAATATGTATAAAGAACTTATTACCCTGATCTTGTCACTATTGTATGTACCAAAACATCACTATATACCCAATGAATATGTACAATTATTATTTGTCAATTAAAAAAAATTTTTTTACAGATCATGTTAATTTTTTTTTTTTACAGGTCATGTTAATTGATTCTCACAATAGCTTTTGAAGTAAATAGGAAAGCTGAGATCCCATATTTTAGAGTTGAAGAAACTGAGGCTCACAAGAGGTAAAATGACTTGATTCAAGTCCTACAAGTAGTAAAGTGATAAGGGCCAGGTTTAGAATGCAAACCTAAGCTTTGATCCCTTCTCCTTCAAAACTACCTGGCCTCTTGAATCCCAAGAGAGGCTACTTTTACAGTAGAACTGTATACCCCTCCACTTTCTAATGTTTTAAGTAACTAGGCTAAAAAACATACCCCTAATTAAGCAAGATTTTGCTGAGTTTGAGTCTTTTGTTTTCTATGTCCTTCCCAGAGAAAGGCTTTCTTGCTTTATCCATCTTAAACTTTGTAAATCAGGCTGTTTTCAAGTTGACAATCTCTTAAGAGTCCAGCCGAGAATCTGGCATACTGCCCACCTTCTCCCCAGCACCTGGGGCCTCACCTGGGTTAATGATCGAGCCCTGGGGCTGAGGGATGTCACACACTTGATAAATCTTCACTGGGTTCATGGGCACCTCCTTGGTGCCATCATACATTAGGTTGAATTCTCTGCTCTTATTGAGAGCACAGCGCAGCTGGGCCTTCCATTTAGCTGGATCAGGGTCATCCACCCCTTCCTGGTACTTCCCTGTCTCCACAGCCCAGGCCTGAGAACAAGAAACCACAGTGAGTCCTATCATTGCCCAGAGCCACTGCAAAGCGTGTGCTTACCCTTTCTCATAGACACACACACATACACACACACACACACACTCTTTTTTTTTTTTTTTTTTTTTTTGAGACGGAGTCTCGCTCTGTCACCCAGGCTGGAGTACAGTGGCCGGATCTCAGCTCACTGCAAGCTCTGTCTCCCAGGTTTATGCCATTCTCCTGCCTCAGCCTCCCGAGTAGCTGGGACTACAGGCGCCCGCCACCTCACCCGGCTAGTTTTTTTGTATTTTTTTAGTAGAGACGGGGTTTCACTGTGTTAGCCAGGATGGTCTCGATCTCCTGACCTCGTGATCCGCCCGTCTCGGCCTCCCAAAGTGCTGGGATTACAGGCTTCAGCCACCGCGCCCGGCCCACACACACACTCTTGCATGACTGCCCCATCATCCCAACCCCAATTTACAGAGACTGCAGCAGGAAACACTGCCCTTAGGACCAGGCAAGACAGGTGCCTAAGTGAAATAAAGCCATGTGCAAACACAATATATTAAAAGGAGGAGCCTTATCGCAAGCATTGGTACCAGCACTCATCAAGACGACAATGTTCTAATGAAGGGCTGAAGATAAAGTTTGGGGAAAATATGCACCAAAGTGCAGATGGTAACTCTGGATAGCAGAATTTCAAGTAACTTTTTTTCTTTGCTTATTCATTTTTGACATGAGTTGCTTATATGACAATAGGTAAGACAAAGAGGCATGGCAGAGGATATGAAGAGTTTGGCCTCCTGGGTTCCTTCCCGTCAGTCTTCAATCTAATACATAAATAAAGAATTGTGGCTCACTCCTGTAATCGCAGCACTTTGGGAGGCCAAGCCGGGTGGATCACGAGGCCAGGAGTTCGAGACCAGCCTGACCAACATGGAGAAATCCCGTCTCCACTAAAAACATAAAATTAACCAGGTATGGTGGTGCATGCCTGTAATCCCAGCTACTTGGGAGGCTGAGGCAGGAGAATCACTTGAACCTGGGAGGGAGAGGTTGCCATGAGCCAAGATTGTGCCATTGCATTCCAGCCTGGGCAACAAGAGTAAAACTCCATCTCAAAAAAAAAAAAGAAGAAGAATTGTAGAAACCAAGTACCTTTAGGAGGGAAGGAAACACACTGGGGGTTCAGCTTGTCCCACTGCCTGAGGGCCTCAAGTCCTAAAAAATCCACACCCCTTACCTTTCCCTATCCTCTCAAACTTCTACTTCATTAGAAACATCATGCTGTCAACCACACCAGTGGCTGGCAGCATGGACTAAAACCACTTTGACTCCTTCTCTCTGGTTTTCAAATATGGAAACTCACAGCACTTTCCCCAGACAAGAAGAAGTTAGCCTTCCCAGTGAGGAAATGAAAAATCTAAGCCGCTCAAGTCATAGACCAAAGTGCTCAGGAGCAAAGCAGGGAGTAGACACCTAGCCCTACTTTCGGCTCTAACAGGCATTCTTGTTTCTGCTCATAGGATAGCCACTCTCTCCCATTGCTAACAAGTTCTCTGATCTCTTTGTGCAGGAGTACAACTTGTTCTGATGCCGAAAAAGTAGGTGCCATTAGCAGAGAACTCAAGACAGGAAGCACACACCAATGTTTCCAAGCTAACAGGTTATTTGACTTGTCCAAACCCAATCCCTTCCTGATTCTGATCATAGGCTTCTGCCTCAAGCTGAAATTGAATTTTTCTGCCCCATCCTTCAAGAGCTCTGATCTCTTTCAGTCACCCCCTGAAGAACCTCACAGTCATGAGGAAGTTCCCTCAAAAGCTAATCTAAATCCTCCTCCTCCAATTCGGATCACTTCCTCTTACCATCTTCTCAGATTCCGGTCCCTCCATTGGATTTGTGGTATGGAATGAAGAAGTTTGGCAACACTGTGCTGCCCCAGGTGGCTGAGCAGACACTAGGGGGCCTAACTGCTGCTCCATTCTATCCAACCCCCTACAGGAGATTTCAATTTCACTGGCCACTGGTATCTGGAAGGCCTATCTCCAGTTACCTGGCAATACCTGGCTGCTGCCTCCCCACATTTTCCCTTCCGTTTGTTTGATCCTCTGTGTGCCCACGCTAAGTCTGGCCCCACCCAGCTGACTTGGGCTATGAAGACTTTGGCAGAGGTCTGCACATTTCTGTGGTTCCCTAAAGCCCTGCTTCTCCGTGGAGAGCAGCCAGACCAACCCAGAACCACAGCCCCAGCCTTCCTGCTCACCACACAGCCATCCCCAGGACCCACCCAGATTGCACTGGGCACCCAAGGCTGATGCAGTGAAGAGCCATATCCTTTAAGACTGGAACTTTATAATCAAGAAAGGGGGCCAGGCCCGTTGGCTCACGCCTGTAATCCCAGCACTTTGGGAGGATGAGGTGGGTGGATCATGAGGTCAAGAGATTGAGACCATCCTGGCCAACAGGGTGAAACCCCATCTCTACTAAAAATACAAAAATTACCTGGGCATGGTGGTGCACACCTGTAATCCCAGCTACTTGGGAGGCTGAGGCAGGAGAATCACTTGAACCCAGGAGGTGGAGGTTGCAGTGAGCTGAGATCGTGCCACTGCACTCCAGTCTGGGTGACAGAGCAAGACTCTGTCTCAAAAAACAACAACGACAACAACAACAACAAAAACAAAGCAAAACAAGAAAGGAGAGCCTAGGTGGAACCATGTGGCAATCATTGTGATTTATAAACATCGCTTGTTCAAACCCATTCTGAGTCTTGCTAGCAAGAGATTCTGATCACTGTGCAGGTCCTTATTTCTCTTCCTAAAGAAGAAATAATCTCTGCATTTTTATAGCGCTTTACAAATCCGTTTCCATACTTTATTTCACTTGATTCTCACAGGCAAGACTACTTTCATCCCCATTTTACCAAAGAGGAGCTGAAGCCCAGAGAGGTTAACTTGCTCAGGGCTACACATGCAGCTGATGGTAGTAGAATTTGAGGCTAGTTCTTCCAATTCTTGATCAGAAAGGGCAGTATAATGGGGGTTGGAATGGAGACAGAAAGTCAAGGGTTCAAATCCTGCCCCCATTACTTACTGGGTGTGTGATTTTGGCAAGTTATTCAATCCCTCTAAGACTTAGCTTCTGCATCAACAACATGAAGGTAATACCTCCCTTACAGGGTTGTCATGAGAATTAAAAGAGATAATGGACACAGACACTCATTTAATGTTAGTGCCCACCTGTATATTCTGCTAAAGGCCATCAGAGCTTGGTATCTGTGAAAGCACCCTCCCTCTGCACTCTGCAAACAGATGCACAGATATAACTAAAACAAAGTCACCTCCCCACAGCCCAATTTTCCTCAAGCCCCAAGCATGCAAGCCCAAAGCATCACTCTCATGAGTAGGGCTTTCAGGAAATAGCCTCTTCCCCAGGGCCAGCCACTGTCAGACATTTGAACAGCAAATCCAGTTTCAGACCATGGCCACAAGAGGCCAACTGGGCCAAGATGGGCCTGCGCCCTTCTCAATGCCAACTCCAATAATTGGTGCTGGTTTATAGGTACTAACCTTGTCAACTTTTATATTGTTATTTAAAATCTAAATTAAGAGCAGTCATTTACCTTCTAAGTACCTTCAGGACAATTTTCTGTCTGCCTGTCCTCTCTACACCTGACATAACTGAGTTGGGTGGGAAACATCCCAAGGATGGCTTTCTTTTGAACCCTGCGCTCACATTTTCTGCCCTTTCCAAACCCAATTTCAGCAAGGACCCAAGGCATGAATCTTGAGAGGCCCACAGTAGAGACTGTATTTCACTGGTGACTTCTAGCTTATACTCAAAGAAGAAAAGGGCAAACAAACTAACTTCTCAATGTCTTGGGATGCAGGAACTAAAGCTACTCATGAGATGGAAGTGACCAAGAAAGAAGCTGGTCTGGAGCAGAGGCACAGCCTCCAGTGTTTCAAACTATGTGAAAACCTTTCCCACAACAAGCCTGTCCACCTACTTCTGTCTTAAGTCAAGCTTTGGTTTCACTTAAATTTTGTAAAATGTTATGTGATTAAATCTTGTTTTCAGTTAAATAAAATGACTGTCATATCAGTGCTATTTCTTATTTTTGAAAACATTCATAAAATTAAAACTTATAATTAAATCACCTTTAATTTTTAAGCAGCAGTTATAGATGGGGCAAAATATTTTAACTCAAAAGAAAAGCTTGCCAGGT
This sequence comes from Theropithecus gelada, assembly GCF_003255815.1. Taxonomy (NCBI): domain Eukaryota; kingdom Metazoa; phylum Chordata; class Mammalia; order Primates; family Cercopithecidae; genus Theropithecus; species Theropithecus gelada. The sequence goes on along the minus strand of NC_037668.1, from coordinate 155,825,213 downwards.
GCAGTGGCTCATGCCTGTAATCTGAACACTCTGGGAGGCTAAGCAGGGAGGATCACTTGACCCCAAGAGTTCAAGACCAGCCTGGGCAACATGGTGAAACCCTGTCTCTGCAGAAAAAATACAAAAATTAGCCAGGCATGGCAGTGTGTGCTTATAGTTCCAGCTACGTGGGAGGTTGAGGTGGGAGAATCGCTTGAGCCTAGAAGGTCAGGGCTGCAGTGAGCTATGATCATGCCACTTGCACTCCAGCCTGGTTGACAGAGCAAGACCATATCCCACAAAAAAAGAAAAAGAAAGAAAAACTTGCTGAGAGTCCTCTATACCAACCACATAGGCTATACTGTGTGCCTGCTAACACCTGATAGTTCTGTCCTGGTCTGAGTATCCATTGCCAGGCCCAAGCACCTCTCTGCATAGCAAGAGCTCTGAGTGATTGAGGAGGAAGAGTCAACTGCTGACCCTTGCTAGCTTTTGAAACAAACACATCACTACAATCACTAATGAGAGTTTTGGCCAACCCCAGCTGGTATCCTTTGGGATGTGATTGAGTACCTTCAACCAGTGGGAAAGAACAAAGGGCTTCAACCATTGCAGATATGCCTCCAAAAGAGGAATTACCATGCCTGCAGAGTTTGGGCACCCCCATCATAAGCATTCTCTCTGTTTCACCAGAGTTTTAGATCTAGTATATTCCCCAGGCCAAAAAAAAAAAAAAAAAAAATCCAGAAAGGTCTGATGGTAGAAGAAGTCCTTTACCTTAAAAATGGTATTTTCCTCTTCTTGTTGAGGGCTATGCCGGGTGGCATGTTTCCAGGGAATCTGGAAGCGTTTAGAGTCCCTGTGTAGCCAGATGAGCCCAGGGTAGAGGCCACTATCCACCTGGGCCACCAGCCAGGGCTTCAGTCGGACTCTGCGGGGGTGGAGGGCCATGATCTGGGGGATCAGAGGGAGAAATGGGAAGAGCAGAAGAATTAGGCCAGCCACTGGGAACCCTTCCCAGCCACCGTTCCCATCTACTAGAGCTACAGTTTCACTAGATTACAGCAAAGAAACTAAATATGGGAATAAACTGTGCCAGGTGGGAAAGAAAAGAGGTTAAAAGGTCCTTTTTATTCTGATTCCAAAGCCATTTATACTTCATGCTTTAGCCAAATCAGACTTATCATGCAAGTAGATCACATTTCTTCTATTTAAATCCTGAAGCAGAAAAATAAAAAGATGATGTCATCCTGCTGGAACACAGTCCTTCCTGAAGCACCAAGGACTTTGGAAGAGAAGGGAAATTGTTCTTTTCAATCTCATCTCAGGAGAGGGAAGAAAAAAGTTATGGAAACAGCAACAACTATATAAGTGAGAAGCTGAAGCATGTTCTCTTTTTAAACAAGACAACTAAAGGTGAATGGGAATATTTTAGAAAGAAATGACAGCACCATGATGAGGGAGAAGTAGGTGAGGGGTAGATCCTGGACTCCAGAGTCTTCACTTACATGGAAGAGCAGGCAGTGTGTTCACAGGGATCTGAAGAGTCGGCTTGTCTTTCCCTTGACCGCTCAAAGGTTCTGTATGGAGAAAAGGGGGGTCTCAGCTGGTTATCCATACAACAATCTAGTGTCTGGGAGAAGGCTTGGGAACATTGGCGACAAAGGTTCTGAGAATATGTCTCTGCAAATGAGTTCTGGTAAAGCTCAGAAGTCCTACAATAACCAAATACTAAAGTACTAAGAGTACTTAGAGTACCAAAAACAGTCATGAGACAAGCTTTGCATGGCTAGGACAGCCTCCTCCCTTGGGTCTATTTATCTCCCAATGAAGCCTGGAGTGAACTGATTGGTTGCAGGAGCCAGCCTGGGTAAAGTCTGCAATTGATTCTCGTAAAAATACATGGGCATAGCAGATAACATTCAAGAGCAGCTGGCACTCATGGCAGAAAATAAAAGCCTTCCCAGATTAGGTGACTGATAAAAAAAGAGTCACTGGAGAATTGTTTATCTGAGATGTTCTGTTGGATTTTTTGGTGTTCTTATTTTGTTTTTACTTAAGATGAGAATGAGATGCCTGGAAAAAGAACACTCATTCAACAAATATTTGTTCATCAGCTACTGTGTGCCAAGCACCATGTTAGTTACTAAACACTAAAGCTCTATGTTCCTTCTTGAGAATCTCCACATTGGAACTTCTCAAGCCCCAAAATGGCCTGAGGAGGAGTGAAAGATAAATAGGTCACCTTCATACCCAGAAAGATCCCTACCTAGATCACAGTTCTGAAACCAAACAACCTTACAGCAAAGAAGCTAAATATGGGAATAAACTGTGCCAGGTGAGAAAGAAAAGAGGTTAAAAGGGTCAGCTGAAGGCTCCAACATAGAAGAGCTTAGCTGATGGGGTGGCCCATAACACCACTTCTCTCCCCAGCCAGACTCCCAACAAATGTGAAAAACCCAAACCTAACTCAGCATCTGGCACTTTAAGAGCAAGGCAAGACCTGCTCTCACCTGAGCTTTCTGACCCAATTACCAAGTCCTGCAACTGAAACCTTCCCCCTGGGAGCACAGTGGGTAGGTGAAGTTGGCATGCAGTGTTCAAGTGCCCCCACGTAGTTGGCCTTGAATTGCGGTGTTTTGTAGGGCAGCATGTGAAACCATCAAACCATGGAGTGCATTCACACCTTATAAGGAGGAGGGAATGCATATTCTCTCAAGGGCTAGTTCTACCTTCTGCTCCCCAGTCCTATCACTACTAAAAGGGGGATGGAGCAAGAGAAGGAAAAAGAGGATAGAGAAATAGGCACCATCCAGTCAATCTAGTAAAGAGCTTTTGAGAATTTCCATTGCAATACTGGTGAGTGCTGTGTTTGGGCCTGTCAGACATTAAAATCCAACTCTTGACCAATAGTGGACTTGAAGAAAAGTCCAAAAGGGCTTATTGTAGTTGATCCAAAGCCCATCATGAAAAAATTAAGGCAATCAGGCCAAGACCAGGAGCTGCGCCTGATGATGGGAAAGGAGAAGCAGCCACCCATAGAGATCAGTGATTAAGATCTAGAGCCCTGGGTTCTCAGTGTTCTCCTAAGATGGAACTACACATGAGCAGCCTTGCCTCAGCCCCATGGAAGGAGCCCCAGCCTGCCCTCCTCCAAGCCCATGCCCTGCCTCTCTCACTGTAAACCCTCTCCACCTTCTGAAAGTCAGCCAAGATCTCCCCCACCCACCACCCAGTAACTATAACACTAAAAACAGGCAGAGATGGAAAAATTGAAAACCCAAATGACCGAGACGGAAATGGTTCATTACGTCACAACCACAGGCTGCAATACCAAGTAGCCATTAACAACAGGCATCAGAATTTTTATTATACTCAAGGAAATATTTACAATATGAAGTTGTGGGGGCAGGCGGAAACACAGTATACTGTGTAGCACTATCTCCATCTTATAACATAGCACATACTTGTGTACATGTGCACATACACACAGAACTGAAAAAAGGAAATAAATACAACAATGCAACAAAATATTTGTAATGGTTATTGGAATTGTAATGGTGATGGAATTATGGATGCTTTTTACATTCTCCTATATACGTTATACATGATTCATATTTTCCTACAATGATATGTTTCAACTTATAATTTTAAAAACTACAAGTAATATTTTTTTAACCTCAGGACAGTAAGACATTGCTTATGAAGGATGGTAACAACAATCCTTTGTATCTGTGTAGGCTTTACAATTTTTACATGAACCTTTACCTAACATGTCTGGTTTCATCCTCGTGAACCTGAACGTGGTATTACTATCCCCATTTTACATCTGGGCTAACTGAGATGCTTTATCTCCTAAGTCAGAGTGTTCTGTACCAAACCTTGTCACTGCACCCTGTCTTCTATGTCCCTCTCATCTTCTAGGCACCAAGAAAGTAAACTAAAAACATCAGCAAAGATTCCAGCAGCACAGAGGGCCAATAAAGTGACTGAGGTAGAGACTGCATAACATCCACTCTCAAACACACCTAAATCAGAGTTCTCTTTCTAAACACTCTTACCACCCAAATCCCAATGCCTGCAGAACCACCTTAGCCTAGTTGAACTCATCTTGGTATCTCTAGCTGCCATCACAGCAAAATGCAAGGCCTATGTCTCTAACAGGTATTTAACCAGCCAAAGGACAATGATGCTAACCTATGTATTCCCCTCACGCTGAGCATAGAGGAGGGACACTTTCAGCCTCCTCAGGGCACTAACTGTCCTCTCCCATACGCCTATTCTAGGGAGCAGGTCCTCCATAAACACCCTCACTGCCACCTCCATAGCCCCTCCCCAGACTAGTTTCCAGGGGCACTGCCACACCAAAGCCGAGATTTGGCCATCAGTGGTTTTGCTCAGGTTAAAACACAAGCCATTTCTTGCAGACAAGTCTTAGCAGTCCCAGTTCTTCCCTTTCTCCTGAAGGAAGTGAAATGCCATCCTCTAAGTTCCGTTCCTCAGGTTTCCCTGTTTAGTTTAGCCCTGCTTAGGGGTAAACTCCGGGCGTCTAAGTCAAAATGTCTACACCCTTCCCCCCTGCTGGATGGAAGTTGGGGGATGACAAATGGGAGTTACAAGGTATTGAGTGCCACTGTCATACGTCATACACGTCTCATCCTAAACCACACTCCTGGGTCAACACCAGCTTTCACCAATCCCACCCAAGCACCTTCCTCACCCTATCCGTCTCCTTTCCCTCACTTCCACTCTTGACATCCACCAAGAGAACAGGTAGCGACAGGGTGACCCCTTTACCACAAAGCAGGCTGCCTGTAAAGAGTGGCACCTCAGGCCTCCTTTCCAAGTCAGGCCTGGGAGACTTTCCCCATTCTCCACACAACCCTCTAGCCCCTTCGGGCAAAGAGGGCCCACCCCCAGAGCAACCACACCCCAGCGCCACCCTCCCCAACACCTAGCTCCGCTCCTTGGAAATCCAAGGGTGTCTCCCAGGCCCAGGGCGAAGGGCCTAACTGTGCCAAACAGACTCAGGAGGGAAAACAAACCGCCAATGCTCCAAAGCTCCTGACCACCCTCACACCAGTTTCTCAAAACGCCCACTAGGACCAAGGGCCTGCGGACCTGGGAAGTCCTCTCTCTGGGACACAGGGGCCAGCGCAAGTTGGTAAGAATGAAGGGGGCGCGGTGCTTTAGATCTACCGGATAGTGGGGTTGTTGGGGACCGAGAGCAGTTCCCTCCGCTTCGGCGGTGGGGGTAGGGAGAGTAGGCACAAGTGTAGATTCGAGAGGGGCCTAGCGCTACAGAACTGAGGCCGCCCCCAAAGCTATCTGGAAGAGGACGACAGGCACCCAGCCCCAGTGTGTACGCACCCAAACACACAGATGCCCCCGCGCAAGTTCTCTCACCCCCTACAAACTCCGGCGACGGGTCCTACCCCACCCACGGGGGAGCCTCCCCTCCCTCAAGCTGGTCCCCAGAAGTTGGCGTCCCCACCTTTGCTCAATCTGTCCACCAGAAGCTGACGTCCCTCCGAACCAAGTCCGCAGCGAAGATCACCCGTCGCTACCACGCTCCTCGACGTCTCAGCCAAGGGGCGCCTGGCTCTACCCAAGTAGGGACTGCGGGTTCCTCTCCCCGTCCCGCACCAGCCCTTACCTGCCCGGCCCAGGTGCGCCGAGCTCACGTCAGCGCCTCGCCCCAGGACGCCGCAGCCCTTGCCTCCGCCCGGCCACGCCTCCCAGGTGTGGCCACGCCCCCCGACATTCGGGATTGGCGAGTTGCAAGAAATATGACACTCCGCGTTTCTGGACGGCCCGGCCCAGCGGCGCCCGCCCTCTGTCCCACCCTACTCCCCCGCTTCTAACTCCGGCTAAGAAAGTCCCACATTCAGCCTAGCCTTACGCCTCAGGGCTGGTGGTCTTGGGAACTGGAAGTGACTGGGAGTTCAGATCTAAGTCGAGAGGGTGCCTCCCTCCTTCACGCCGCATAATTACCCTGCAGTATGCAGACAGTTAAGCATAAATGAGGGTTTTGAGATTCTGGGTTGGCCCTACCACTCGTGGGCCTGTGTAAGTGGAGTTGTACATGAAGAAGAGAACCAGAACTCTTGGTCCTGTCTGGGGGAAGCCATATGCTTCCAGGACTAGAATTCTACCTTTACTCTGCCTCTTACCCGTGTGACTCTGGGTAAGGTACTTAGCTTCTTGGTTTCAGTTTCCTCATCTCTTCAATGAGAATAATAATTCCTGCCTTCTTTTTTGTTGTTGTTGTTGTTTGCTTTTTTCTGTTTCTTTTTCTTTTTTTTTGAGATGGAGTCTTGCTATGTTACACAGGCTGGTCTCCAACACCTGGGCACAAGGGATCCGCTTTAGCCTCCCAAAGTGCTGGGATTACAGGCACTGGCACCCAGTTCAGTTCCTTTTTTTTTTTTTTTTTTTTTAAGGCAGGGTCTGGCTCTGCCACCCAGGCTAGAATGCAGTGGCACAATCATAGCTCAACCTCCTGGGCTCAAGCGATTCTCCCACCGCACCCTCCCAAGTAACTGGAACTACAGGCATGGGCCACCATGCCCGGCTGATTTCTTTTTTTTTTTTTTTCTTGTAGAGACAGGGTCTCACTATGTTGCCCAGGCTGGAGTTCCTGCTTCCTCTGATCACTATCGTGTAATGATTAAAAACATAGCCTCTGGAGCCAACTATTGGGGTTTAGACCCCAACTCCATCAGTTACTACAGACTTGGGAAAGTTTCTTAAGCTTTTTAGGCCCTGGTGTCTTATCTGTAGAAAGAGGTCAGTAATAGTACCTACCTCAGGGTACTGTGGGGATTCAATAACTACATGTAAACTGCTTGCAACAGTATTTAGCACTTATCAAGTGCTTTTTATGTACTTGCAATTATTATTGGCGTAAAGATTAAAAGTACCATATAGACAGTGTGTCAGAGAACAAGAAGGCATTCCTTGTTATTACCTGAAATTCAAGTCCTGCATGTACCCTAACAGGTGCTTGATGAGATTTCCCTCACCTTCCTCATCTATCTAGAGGACAGGTTTGCAGGAGGCTGTGCAACACTAAATGAGACTTTTAAAAATCCCCCACCCTCAACCACTGAGCTGTCGTAGGTGAAATGGAGCATGAGCAGGTCACTTAGGTTTTGGTGTTTAAAGTAATGAGTGAGAAACTGTGGAGGAGTGGTGCAATTAGTTGAATTGTCACCCACATAGAAAAAAAATTTGTATTTTGAAGTCTTGACTACCACCCACCCCCAACCACCACCACCAGCCAGATGTCAGAATGTAACCTTATTGGGAGACAGGATCCTTATGGAGGTAATCAAGTTAAAATGTGGTTATAAGGGTGAGCCTGAATCCAATGTGAATGGTGTCCTTATAAAAGGAAGAGATTTGAACACAGAGGCAGATACCCACAGAGGGAAGGTGGTATGAAGAGACACAAAGAGAAGACAGCTAGCTGCAAGCCAAGGAGAGATACCTGGAATAGAGCTTTTTTTCACATCCCTCAGACCTTGATTTTGGACTTTTAAACTCCAGAACTATGAAACAAAAAATTTCTGTTGTTTAAGCCACCCACTCTGAGGTACATTGTTATGGTAGCCCTAGCATACTCATACAAGTGTGTTGAAGAGCCCCAGATTGATAATAATGTAGGCATGATTCCAAGCCCCAATTTAGCTTTGGACTGTAGCCAGCAAAGGCCTGGGAAGCCAGCAAGGCCCCAAGGCCTGACTCAGCCAGCCTCTGTCTCAACCACTGCCCTGTGGCCACTCTTCCCTTCACTGGGGGAAGGGCAAGCTCATCAGCACAGCTAGCTGTTTACCGCTGATGAGCTCACTAGACAAACAGCATCTTCCATCTGGCCCAGGGCTGGGCTCTGGGGACCAAACAAGCTCCACTGCAGGTGTATGAGAGGGATGAGGGATAAGGCCATTGGGAGAGTGTCGTTTGAGGGAGTCAAAACCCCAATGGCATACAAGTATGAGCCCACACACAGGCACTCACTTTTGCACCAGCTGAAATTCCCATGACTAAGGGGATGTCTTAAGGACCTTCTTTAGAAGACATATATTTTGGAATCAGAAAACTCAAGCTGGGAGGGTGCTTCTTGATTATCTAGATCAAGACTAAAACTGACTTAGCCAGTTTTTACCCATACAGTATTTTAAATATCAGGAGATCTCACATAAACATCCAGATTCTCAGCATCTCTTAAAGAGTCAAGTGCTCTGGATGCTCTACCAGCAGTTCTACCTGGCAATAGTTGCCCATTTAGAGGGAGTCTACACATTACAGCCAGGACAAACTCACTCTATTGAGCTCACTCATTTAATTGCCTGACCCTGTAGGCATCTGATCACAACGTCTAGTCTAAATTCTCCCTTTCCATAGGCGAGAAAACTGTGGCCCAGCGAGGTCAAGTGATTTGCTCAAGGTCACATAGCATATTAGCCACAAACCAAGACTAGAACACAAATCCAGGGCTCTACCCACTTGGATCCTACTCAGTTCCTCAGCCAGAGTCTATTCTGACCTGTTCTGCACTGGCTGTTAATTATTAAAAAAAAAAAAAAATCGCCAGGTGCAGTGGCTCACACCTGTAGTCCCAGCACTTTGAGAGGCTGAGGCCGGCTGATCACCTGAGGTCAGGAGCTTGAGGCCAGCCTGACCAACATGGAGAAACCCTGACTCTACTAAAAATACAAAATTGGCCAGTCTTAGTGGCACATGCCTGTAATCCCAGCTACTCGGGAGGCTGAGGCAGGAGTATTGCTTGAACCCAGGAGGCAGAGGTTGCAGTGAGTTGAGATTGCGCAATTGCACTCCAGCCTGAGCAACAAGAGCGAAACTCCATCTCAAAAAAAAAAAAACAAAAAAATCACCCATGGATCTAGGTACTGTTGATATTGCCATAAACAAAAGCAAGTCCCTACTCTCATGTCACTCAACTGAAGAATTAATGAAAGGCGGTAAAACAGGTGGAACTAAGGTAGAGATCAGGAGGAACCCCCTGGCTCTGCAGGCAACAAGCCCTGGCAATAGGCCACCCTGATGTCTTCTATTCTGATACACACCTCATCTGCTTGATCTGGGGAATAAGAACTTCTTGTGAGTCTTTCCACAGGCTCTTGAGGAATCAGTTCTTCTGTATTCTCAAAAGAGCCTCTTCAGGATTTAGTCATTCCCAACATGCCCTGGGCCGGCAATGGTCCCATCATTTTGCCCTCCATTGATAATCAGGTGCGGCATTGCTGACTCACTAGTGAGTCTGAGTTTCAGGTAGTGGGACGTACATTTCAGTACAGGGGCCCTGATTCACAGCCACAGGGAATGAGGGAATTCCCCTCTCCTGTTCCCAGTCAGCTCTCATTTGGTAGGGAGGAGTTTCTTTTTTCACCCAGAGACTTTAAACTCTACAATATCAGACATGTGACAATAAAACCATGAACCCAAATCCCACTCTCTTCTTGGCAGAGCAGAGGGCGTGGCAACTGGGACTCCTCTCAAAGGCTCCGTATGGTGGAGTTTAGTGTTACTGGAGTCGGTGATAGCAAAGAAGCTGTGCACCTTTGGTGGGGTTGCTAAAGAGTGGGGTAGGGACATTGCACTAAACAATCCAATTCTGTGCTTTCAAAGCACAGAAGACTGCCTTCTGGAAGGCATTCTGTAGCCCATCACATCTACCTTCACTCTTCTCTTGGCTCTGGTTTATCTCTGTCTCCATCCAAGTATCTTAAAGTACCCAGGCTACAGATGATCCTAACACATTGCCTAAGCCACAGCCTAAACTGTAATGCACACTGGTTGTTGCTCTCTGTAATAGCCTCCAAATTCTAGAATCACCAAGATGGCAGGAAGCATAAAAGAATCTCACTTTCCATTCCAAGCAATGGCACAGACTTTGGCTTTGGACTCTAGAACAATTCTCCACCAAAGTATGCAGAACATCTTCTGAGTCCTTCCACAGTTAGAAGACTCTTTTTATCCTTCAAGCAAGCTGAGCACTGGAAAGTGTTCTCAAAGAAGCAGCTTTCTTTATTCCAAACTTGGATCTCTATGGGAGGCGGAGGAGGAAAAACAAAGCCCAGGAAATTATTTGGAAGTAAGCTCCCCATTGGGGCCCTCCCTTCATTCTTCTGCCCATTCATTCTGAATCTTGAGGGTCCACTTTCCATCTTCCCCAGCACTGAGAGCTTCCATTGGCTCTACAGACAAAAGAGCCAAAGAAACTACAACCACCATGAATGTGAGAGTTCAGAGTTCTGATTTCAAATCTGCTTCCCCATTGGGACAAAATAGTGGCCTGATTTTGGCTTCATGGTCAGCACCAACCAACATATGCTGTGACTGTGCTGCTTTGAAATGAGATAGTGGATATGAACGCTCTCTGAAATAGGTGAAGTGCTGTGCAGATGGAGTGACCATCACTGCTGTTATCTGCTCTTTGTTTTCTTTGTGTAGATAATTCTCTCCAGGCTTCAGCCAAGTCCTAAGGGCAGCAAGGTGCAGGCCAGACAGGAACTAGTACAGTGTCAGGTTCAGTTTGAGCTACAGAGCACTGGACAATGTGTCGATTTCAGAAAATGAGGACTCCAGGAGTACAGAACCTTCAGGGAGCAGTGTGGCAAGAAGCTGGACTCCTGTTCAATATGAGTGATTAACCAAATGTGCTTTTCTCCTCTCCCACCCTCCACCACCCCAGATCACCTCAGGTGATCAATGACAGTGAAGGAATTTTTTAAAACATATTAATCTATAAGGTTACGAGCTGACAAAAAGCATGGGAGTAGAGATAAGAATGGATGAGAGAGCTCAACAAAAATAATAGGAGACAAAACACTATCTCAACAAAAATAGGATGTGGGTGGTTGCTGACGCTTTGGTTATAAAGCTTTCAGTCCTATTTGATTAAATCTTAAAGCAGATTTATATACTATTTAACGAAAATATTATCATTACTTTTTTTTCAAGAAAGAAGAGCGAGCACTTGGGGAGTCAGGAGACCTGGGTGTCAGACCTTTCTCTGGCACTCCATGACAGCAGAGCCGCATCAGAAAAACTAACTGTGCTTTGGAATGAGTCAAAATTTGTCTCCAGTTTCCCATCTCTCATTTCCTAACTGTCCAGGCAGTCTGAGCCTCGATTTACTCACCTCCTAAATGAGAATGCTGCCTGTTTCATGGGATTGACAATAGGATTCAATGAAATAAATAAAACAATACCATGTCTTAGAAAATGTCATTCTTCTTTATTGCTGCATCCCCCTCCCCGTCTTTAGGCAAGGATGTGGCACAATTCAGGGCACCTGGTATTCACTTAACAAAAACCTGCAGAATTCAGTAATGTGTTACTGTGTATTTATTCTTGGGACAGTGAGGATACAAAGCATCTCTTCTCTGCTGACTGGATCAAGAGCAAGGCCCAAGTGTGACTCTCAGAGCCTAGTGAAGAATTCCCTTGAGGAGATATGGCTAAGGGATAGGAAAGACAGGGTAGAAACGAGAAGTTTTTTGACCAAGTAGCAGCCCCACCCTTCACCCCTCCCCTGTCAGAATGTTCTCTTCATGTAGTCCACATGATTAGCCTCAACCTAGACTGGCCTCCTATCCAATTACCCTGGCCTTCTGTGGAAAAAGGTAAAGATGGTTTCCATGGGGAGTTCCACTCTCTTGAGTGGCTCTGGACTGGCCAAGGAAGGCCTAAGGACTACCTGCCACACTAATTTCTCCACATTGCCTAAAATTCCAGTTGCATAACATTCAAAAAGGTGATTCTATCTGGTCCCTGCCCCAGACACTGAGAGCCTAAACCCCACCTCAATTTCTACAGCTTGAATCTCAGCTTTGTCCAAGCTAAGCTTGGGCCTAAGAAGTGGCTAGATGCCACGGAGGGTTAGCCCAGTCAAAGAAGAAAGGGGAAATGTATATACATATAAGGGATTTTCAGTACCAACCTCATGTAACCCCTGACTGGGAGAGCCCCAAAGTCAGGAGTAAATAGGGTTTTGGTTTTTCTAAGACAGATCAAGACCAGGGCCCTGGGTCTACCCGACATGAGACACAAATATCATTCCTTCATTCACCCTTCAGTAAATCTCTATTGAGCACTATATACCAGAAAAATCCCCACCCTTTTGAAACATATTGTCTCCTGTTCCTATGAAAGCCTTCTGTTTAAACTTTCACATATGTGCCCTTCTGCTATAGTGACTACCTCCCAACTCCCAGCTTTCAGCCCCACCCCAATCTATTCTACAGCCCTCTGTGAGCTCCAGTCCCATCACTGTCCTGCTCAAAAACATTCTGTGATTTCCTAATTCTTACTGAATCAAGAAATCTTATTCCCTCATCCAACAAATGCTTACTGTTTATCTACTGTGTGCCAAAGTTCTGTTCTAGGTGCTGGGGACATAGCAGTGAGCAAGAAAGACAAAATTTTCTGCCCTCATGGTGCTTATATTCTAGCTGGGGAGACAGGCAATAAACAAGATAAATAAGTAAAGTATGTAAGTTCATGGCAAGTTCTAAGAAGGACAACAGGGCAACCGAAAAAGATTAGGAGGGGGTGGAGTGGATCCAAATTTTAGATGGACTAACCAGGGGGAAGATTTGACATTTGAGTGGACATTTGAGTAGAGTGCTAAGAATGTGATGGCATCAAGTGGGTATCAGAGGGAAGATTATTCCAGAAAGAGGGCCCGGCAAGTAAAAGGCCCCAGGGCAGGAGTATACTTGCCCCACTAAAGGACCAGCAGGGAGGCCAGTGTGGCCAGGGCAAGGGGAGAGTTGAAGAGTTGAGGTTTGAGAGGTAACAACTTTTACTCAGAGTGAGGGGGAGCCACTGGAGGCTTTTGAGCAGAGGAGTGACAGAGGTAACTTGTTTTGCACAATTACTCTGGCTGCTGTGCTTAAGCTAGAAGGGAGAAAAAGGTCAGGCAGAGAGAGACCAGTTAGAAGGCCCCTCTCTGGCCCTAGCCTACTTTTCCAACCATATCTTCTACCATTTCGCTACCCTTCAACCATAATAAATTTGTCTTCCTTGATATACTTTTCACCTGCTGATCTACCATCTTTAATGAAGTTGCCTCCATTTGGAATATTAATAACAACAGCTGGAATAAGAGCTACTGTGTAATAAGCATTAACGACCATTCAAACACTTTTCATGATTAGCTAAGTTCATTTACAGACTCTTTTTAGTGTTCATATTTTGTCCCCATTCATTGAGAAAGCTGAGCGTTTTTACAAATTGTGACCAGCTGGAGGGCCCTGTGCCCAATCAAACATAGGATGTAGAGCCATTGATGGCCTTTTGGTCTCAGGTGGACCATTTCCATCTTTGAGGGTCTTCAGGCCACAAGACCCTCTGGGTATTTTCTCAGCAGAAGTCTTCACAAAGGGAGAGAGGAATGTTTAAGATGGTCCTTAAAGTTCAGTAACCATTTTCTAGATAGAAGAGGAGAAGCAAAAAAACATTTCAGGCAAAGAGAATAACATTAGAATAGTTCAGCAGTACCTCATGGGATAGTCAGGAAACTGCAATTTGCTGAAGTGTAGCATTTGCAGGGATGAATTAGGCAGGAAACAGAACTGGAAGGAAGGCCTGGAATGTGACATGAAAGAGTTGGACTTTCTCCTGTTTACAGTGAGGGGCATTGAAAGGTTTTGGGTAAAAAAAACCACACAAAAATATTGTTTAGGTTGAGCAAGGTAAGAGTGTCTAGAAATGGTGAGAACCATGGCTACCTGGAAAGTGTGATTTCTTCCTAAAAGCAGCAGCCACTAAGCTCTGGCTGATGGCTGCCAGACAGAAATACAGGCCCAATGTTACCACTGGGAAATCTAGATTTTCATGTAAAATCTACTAATTTTTTATACATTTACAATTTTTTTTAAACTTTTAATTACATGAGCCATATAAAACACCTCACAGGAGCTGCTATTTGGGGGCTTCTTCCCTGGAGTATGAATAAGCTCCAAGAGGACAGAGGCTTTATCTATCTTGTGTGCTACTGTGTTCTCAGGGCCTCTCACACAGTAGGTGTTCAACACATCTTTGCTAAATGCATGTGTGTGGGTTAGTGAATAGCATTTCTATTTTATTCTTGAGGAAACTAAGGCCCATAAAGGATAATCCCCAGGATCACATGAGAAGTGGCCAAGCTCAAGTTCAAGTCCAAATCCCTGAACTTTGAAACAGGCAAGTGGACTTGCAAGAGACATAGAATAAGAGTAGAAAGAGCACTTCATCAGACCCTTCTATCCCCCCCATCCCAGGGCTGTTCTCACATGTTACCAATGTCCTGTGCATGACTCCACCCGGTTTTAAATCCCCTGGGAAACTTTCGATCCCCCTGAGACTGTTTTATCCCTCTTATTTTGTTCGGGCCCAAGAATCAGAGAAAAGGCTGCCTACACACCACCTGTCCCTCCCCAGCACAATGACATCTGCATACTGTGGAGCTGCTGCTAGCAGTAGCAGTTTCTCCTGGGCCTTTCGAATCCAAAGAAGGACCCACCAAGCCTACGCTGGCCAGGTGCCTTGCCAGCTTAATCCCCTGGGGTAGCCAGGAAGTTTCAAAGCTCTGTCTGCTCTAGTTCACTATTTACAAAACACTATGAGAAGAGCTGGGCACAGCTGCTGCAGAACAGAAATGGAAGGTGGTAGGGAAATAGTAGACCTAGCAAAGGGGTATTTGAGAAAATATAATACCAGCACTGGAGGCTTCTAAAATAAGAGTCAATCCTTTGAATGAAAATGGTCAAAGTAAATAAATACATAAATATTTTTAAAAGTAAAATAAGAGTCGTAATTTCTACTAAGTCCTACTCAGCTGAAATAAAATAGATTCTTCCTTTCTTCCCCCTTTCCTTTCTCTCTTCCTCTAGTTAGCCAGTTATTCAATATACATTTAATAAAGAACTTCAGTGTTCCACATTCTTTATTACTACCAGGTAATGATTTAAATGGTGCCCATGAGCTGAGTGTATTATACTTAATTCATGCACTTCTGATTTATTAAGAAAGGATAAGGAGGGAAGGAAACACTTCCATGTTTTACCAACTATGGCTATTCACGGGGGGAATGTCGTTATTGTTCTTGTTCCCCAGTACAAATCTAAGAGTAATTTACCTATGTTAGCTTTTCTGGAATTGTTCCAGAATCTTGCACTTTGAAGGAAAAGTTGTGGCTGCATATTCTGCCCCTCTCTGTTTGGAAATCCCCTGCACAGCTCTGCCAGCTACTCAGCTTGGTTCATCAGGGGATTTTTTTAAATTTAATTTTTAAGAGTTTTATCCAAGGTCTCAAAGCTGCTAAATGGTGAGTAGGAAGTTGATTCTGCCTAATCTGTCTGACTCCATGCCCTTTCCATTAGGTCATGAAGGGGAACCTGAGGATTGGAGCTTTGGAATGTTAATCGTACCCAGAGGCCTGAAGTAATATCCCAGGATATGAACATGTGTGACCATCTGCCTATCCTGGGGGTGGGAAGAAGGCAGCATGCTCTATCCTTGACCCTGATTGAGCCCAGGGGCTGAATCTGGAGCTTTGGGGCCTGGGAACCTCTCTACTGTGTCAATGTCTGGAGGCCCTGAGAGTTTCGCTCAGGCTCAGAGCAGGCATCACAATCTCCCAGTTACTATTCTGTGCTGTGGCAAGTGCCAGCTTGTCCTCTCTTCCCCACCCAGCCCGGGAAACCGGCGGCATTTCTAGTTCAGGCCCAGACCCGTCCTGGCAGCCTGGATTCCACTGCCTAGGCAGGAAGCTCATCTCAGCCCAGTGACCCTTTCTCTCTGTTTTTTGTCACAGAGGAATTTCCATGCCAGCAGTGTGGGGCAATGGGGATGGGTGGCCACAGGTTTCCCCCTGAAGCCACAAGAGCCATGGAGTGTAGGTAAGATAAGCATATGGAGGAGGAAGGATGGGAGGGAAGGATCAGGAAGCTTTAGAGAGTCCATTCCTGAGGCTGCTTCACCCTTAAATTCCGAGGTAAATAAAGGTGTTGGGAAGGATGTACTATATGTCCAGCTGCCCAGCCCTTGAGATCCTCCCCCTAGAGAGCTGAGAGGAGTTTTCTCACATTCCCACATGCAGGAGGGAAAGAGGCTGGGCCTGGGCAGGTCTAGAGAGTTCTGTTCCCCTGCCCCAGGGGGAACACGCCTAGGCTTGCTGACCTCTTAAGCAGGAGTCTGTCAGGTAGGAAGCTGGGCCTCTCACTGTGTGTGTGTGTGTGTGTGTGTGTGTGTGTGTGTGTGTGTGTGAGAGAGAGAGAGAGAGAGTGTGTGTGTGTGTGTGTGTGTGTATGTGTATACTGGTGGAGAGAAACATATAGGATAGGATGGCCAGATTTAGCAAATAAAAATACAAGATGCCCAGTTAAATGTGAATCTCAGATAAACAATTAATACATGAATACACTAAACAATTATTTGTTGTTTATCTGAAATTCACATTTAACTGGGGATCCTTGATTTTACTGGCAATCCCAATAAAGGGAGTCGGGGCTTGAGGGAACTGGACTGAGGCTGGCACTCCGTTCCTTTGCCTCTCTGATTTCAGAGAGGTAGAGCTAATTCCCAGACATATACCCCTGCCCTGACCTGCTCCTAACCTTGAAGCCAGAGAATCCCTTAGACATTGGCTTTTCAGGGCATACATGGGCCGCAACCCACACAGCTAGGGATCTTTTGACTTTAGTTCTCAAACTCCAGAGACTTTCATGACAATTGTGAATGCTCCATCCTGGAGCCCCTTTGAAGATGAAAAGCTCTCCTGAGAAGTGGAGTGCTCTGTTGTTGTAATTAACATAATTAAAAGCAATTTGTCTCATAGTCCCATAGGAAACTGGGGGACTTCCCTTCTTGTATGAAATCCTGACAACACTCTCCCAGGAGATGGACACCACTTCTAACCCAACCCTAGCCCCGGTCCCTGCTCCTACCCCATTCTGACTTAGATATAGAGGTTGTTTCATATTTTTTGTTTGTTTCACCTTTTCAGATGATTCCTCATCCACACAGGAGACCCAGATCTCTAGACACAGGACCCCATCTATCCTGGGACATGTTTGTGTCTGCTTTCCTGGGTTGAAAACACCTGGTGAATGGTAAATCCTGAGGCTTTACCATTTCAACCCTAGTTCTGCACCCAGACAGAAAGGATACCCGCTGCTGTGGTCTCACCTCTCAACCCACATGCCCTGACCACTAGAAGCAAATGCTTCCTTGATTCCAAGAGTCAGGTTGTGGCTGTGCAGAGTGACCAGGCAAAGAACATGTAAGCATTACTCTGCTAAAGCAGCTTGGTCATGCAATGGTAACCACGGTAGGAAAGTTAATGTCCAGAAGCCCTGCACAGAGTCTGTTGTCTTAATTATTTCTAGGAGTGCATCCTTCTGCATTCCCCAAGGAGATGATAAACTTCCACAGGAAAAGCCGTAGCATTTCATTCCCCAGTTGCCCAACATAGAGAAGATGCTGTGTTACTAATTGGGCTGGGCCAAATTAATCTATTCCTGATAGGCCAAAGAAGCATCTCTGTCTCTTTCTGAGTTTTCAGGGTTCTTACCAGACAGCTCTGGGGTTTCCTGGCATACCTACGATGTGATTAGAATTTGGCCTGTTGTGATTGTCAAAATGGGCCAGACATGGTGGCTCATGCCTGTAATCCCAGCACTTTGGGAGGCTGAGTCAGGTGGATCGCTTGAGGTCGGAGTTCAAGACCAGCCTGGCCAACATGGTGAAATCCTGTCTCTACTAAAAATACAACAATTAACTAGACACAGTGTCAGGCACCTGTAATCCCAGCTACTCAGGAGGCTGAGGCAGGAGAATTGCTGGAACTCAGGAGGCAGAAGTTGCAGTGAGCTGAGATTGCATCACTGCACTGCAGCCTGAGCAACACAGTGAGACTCTCTCTCTCTCAAAAAGAAAAAAAAAATTCGGCCGGGCGCGGTGGCTCACGCCTGTAATCCCAGCACTTTGGGAGGCCGAGGCGGGCGGATCACAAGGTCAGGAGATCGAGACCACGGTGAAACCTCGTCTCTACTAAAAATACAAAAAATTAGCCGGGCGCGGTTGTGGGCGCCTGTAGTCCCAGCTACTCGGGAGGCTGAGGCAGGAGAATGGCGGGAACCCGGGAGGCGGAGCTTGCAGTGAGCTGAGATCCGGCCACTGCACTCCAGCCTGGGCGACAGAGCGAGACTCCGTCTCAAAAAAAAAAAAAAAAAAAAAAAAAAAAAAAAAAAAAAAAAAAAAAAAGAAAAAAAAATTCTAGACTATGATCATAGCAAGTTAGCAAAAGGCTATAAAATTTCTCTGTCACTTAGAATCTATTTTTTAATATCTTTATGTTGGTTGTGCTTTAGATTCTCTTGAAAAATCATGAAAGGGAAGAGTCCTAGAGTGCAGAGGAAAGCACTCTGAGGGCTTGGTCTTTGAAGTTTGTTCCTCTCCCCACAGCGTGCGCGCACACACACACACCCATGCATCCGCACGCACACACACCTTCATCTGGGAACAGCAGAGCTAGCTCTTCCCCACCCATCTTCTGTTTCATTCAGTTTAACTTAATAGGAACTAAGGCTTAGACAGCAAATAGTGCTCAATGACAATAATCATAGCCCTAATTGAGCATAAATGACCTGGCCTCTTTGAGATTCAGAGTTACCAGCACATGTCAGATGAACTAGGGATTCTCTGACAGAGGCTCAATGACAGACAGTGATGAAAAGCCCTCTGAAATAGCTTCATCATGAGAGAGGAGACTCTGGACTGGTGACGGAGGGCCTAGAACCCATCAGAGGGGGAGCTGGTTCCAGAAACAGCATGCAGCTGACACTGACACCTCCTCCCAAGCCATTCACCTGACCCTATGGGACTGCTAGGGAAATGGCTAGCACTTGTGAACTGAGGAGTTTGGACCCTAAAGAGGTGTGCCATTGACAGCTAGTCCTGGCCTGGCAGACATGAAGCAGAGTATCACAAGTTGCAGGGAGCTGGGAAAGAAGAAAGGGGAGAATGGGGGAGAATGTCTGCTTTTGCCCCCAGAACACAATCAGATTTTAACAGCAACTACTCAAGATGAGGGTAATCAGGACTGACCCTTTGGACTGGGTTAGCATTTTTGAGATACTTGGCCAAACCAGGGGAAGAATGGACTTCCTGCTAATCTAACCCTGTAGAAGCTCAGCCTCACTGAGAATCCCATATCAAAAGAAACTCAGTCCTTTTCATTAAAGACTGAAGCACAGGGACAAATTTTAAGAATGATTATTCTTCAATGGCATACCCTATTTAGGAAATAAACCTTAACTATCTTTTCTTGGGGAAAAAAGTCTAGTGTCTTCATTTTTTAAATCAGGAATACAGAATTCTCAGGGTTTCTTTTCCTTTAATGATTTTTAAAGTGTTTTTGTTTCTTGAAGAGCCAACATGGGTTCAAGGGTATATTCCTGTGTGGTTGAGAAAACAGTTTATCTTTGTATTCCAGCAGACAATGTCCAGAC
This sequence comes from Theropithecus gelada, assembly GCF_003255815.1. Classification (NCBI taxonomy): domain Eukaryota; kingdom Metazoa; phylum Chordata; class Mammalia; order Primates; family Cercopithecidae; genus Theropithecus; species Theropithecus gelada. The sequence goes on along the minus strand of NC_037668.1, from coordinate 155,805,711 downwards.
CTGGCCCATGCTGCCCTCATCTCTCTTTGCACTAGAACCTGTCCTGTCCCAAATACATTCACCGTCATCTACCTTAGCCATCAAAGGAACTACAGTTACAGTTACTTTAGGGCTGGAGAACAAAATTATCCAAACATTTATCTGGCTCCCAAATTCCTAGTTGTGGAATTTGGGACAAAGCTAGAGGAGCTATTAGTTAGCAGAATATGGGTAGTACTATTCCACTGCACTCAGCACTAAATTACAACCAGTTTTGCAATCTGCCTTTGTGGAATTTCCAGTGCAAGAATTTATAATAAACTCATGAAAGGACTTTTTTTTTTTTTTTTTTTTTTTTTTTGAGGTAGAGTCTCACTCTGTTGCCCAGGCTACAGTGCAGTGGCACGACTGTGGCTCACTGCAACTTCCGCCTCCTGGGTTCAAGTGATTCTCCTGCCTCAGCCTCCTGGGTAGCTGGGATTGGGATTACAGGCACACACCACCACACCCAGCTAATTTTTGTATTTTTAGTAGAGACAGGGTTTTGCCGTGTTGGCCAGGTTGGTCTTGAACTCCTGACCTTAAGTGATCTGACTGCCTCGGCATCCCAAAGTGCTGGGATTATAGGCGTGAGCCACTGCACCCAGCTGAAAGGACATTTTTAGTTATGAATTTTATTTCTAAAACTTTTAGTTCTAGCCAGAATGAATGCATAACGAAGAAAGTAAGAAGAAACAAAAATGTACAAGAAATTGGTAGAAAATCTTGTTCATGAGATGTGGATATGGTTGTTAAAGTAAATATGAGAAAAGCTGGTGTTTTAGGGTCTTCACTATCTAAAGAAGAAAAGCTGCCCCCAAAATGGAAGGTAACTGCAGTTGCAGTTACTTTAGGGCTGACCCTAGTTCCAAATAAAACATTAAAATCGCTGACGCCTAGCACACCAGATGTAATAGTTTCAGGGGTTAAGGCTGGGATGTCAAAGTTACACCAGGGAGTGATTTGGTAACAGGCAAAAGGGAGAGAACATTGATTTGGGCTAATAGGCAATTATAGACTCAGTTTCATTCAAGATTGTAATTCCTAACTTAATGTTTTAAAAAGCAGGACCACAATCTGTACCCTGGGGATCTTTTTATCCTTATTTCTCCCCCTCCAAAAAAAAAAAAAAGAAAAAAGAAAAGAAAAAATTCTTGTATCACATAAATTAATCCATGGTGCTCAGAAGAGTCGTGATTTTCTTGGGCAAAATGGTACATAACAGGCGAAAAAGAAAAAAAGATGCATCATTTGTAAGTCAGGCCACCCTAGGCTGGATTAATCACTCCCTCCTCTCTGTTCCCTCAGTGCACGGCTCACACTTTCATAAAAGAATTTATCATACTGTGATGTTGTGGGGAATCATCGGCTTCTATGACTGCTCCCTTTCTCTGGACTGTGAGCTCCCTGAGGCCAAAGACTGTTTTATTCTTTCACATAAATTCCCTTGGCACTTAATATATCCCCAGAGTGCAGTGGTACAGAATCAATGATTACTCCATAAATAAACACGCCCCAGGTTCTGTACTGCACCCAGTCCCCTGTATGAGGTGTAAAAGTCATTTGGTCCCTAATGCGTCACTGGTTTTTGAATCCAGGTAGATGTGAGTCCAGCATCCTCAGTCTTAACTCTTTTGTAAACCTGCCTTTCCTGAGAAGAATCAGTCCATAAATGGGAGACAACACCAGCTTTCCTCTTCCCCCAGTGGCTGCTCCTCCTTAGTCACCTTGCTCATTCTTCTTCATCTGTCCTGTGTCTTAAATTCGCGGCTACCCCAGGGCTCAGTTTTCAGGCGTCTTCTCTGTATTGATACTAAGCAATCTCATTCAGTCCCAATCATACACTGACCACTCTCAGGTCATTCTGGCAGCCTGGATCTCTCTTCTGAACTCCAGATGTGCCACATACCTGGACCTTTCCACTTATATGTCTAAGGGAATCTATCTATAGCTTAATATGTGAATTGAATTATCTGGACACTGGCTTGGCATGGTGGCTTATGCCTGTAATCCCAGCACTTTGGGAGGCCAAGGTGGGTGGATCACTTGATGTCAGGAGTTCGAGACCAGCCTGGCCAACATGGTGAAACCTGTCTCTACTAAAAACACAAATAACAATAATAATAAAAAATTAGCCAGGCATGGTGGTGCACGCCTGTAATCCCAGCTACTCGGGAGGCTGGGATGGGAAAAGCATTTGAACTAGAGAGGCAGAGGCTGCAGTGAGCCGAGATCACACAACTGCACTCCAGCCTGGGCAAGAGAGTGAGACCCTGTTTCAAATAAATAAATAAATAAATAAAGAAGAAGAATTATCTGGGCACTTGTTGGGCAGATGGATGCAGTGTTTCTGAGCCCACAGGGATAAGGGAGAACATAAGAAGTTAAGAGCTGTGGAGAGCTGGGGCCGGGTGTAGTGGCTCACGCCTGTAATCCCAGCACTTTGGGAGGCCAAGGCGGGCGGATCACGAAGTCAGGAGATCGAGAGCATCCTGGCTAACATGGTGAAACCCCATCTTTACTAAAAATACAAAAAATTAGCTGGGAGTGGTGACAGGCCCCTGTAGTCCCAGCTACTCGGGAGGCTGAGGCAGGAGAATGGTGTGAACCCAGGAGGCGGAGCTTGCAGTGAACCGAGATCCAGCCACTGTGCTCCAGCCTGGGCAACAGAGTGAGACTCCGTCTCAAAAAAAAAAAAAAAAAAAAAAGAGCTGTGAAGAGCTGGACCCTTGGGTTCACCCGTGTGATTCCATCATATTATAACCATATTTGCATAGTGACCAGCATGGAGAGTGTGGATTTCACGGATGTTTCTGGTAAACTGAATTCATTACAGTCTCAAAATATGATAATTATACCAGGAGAGACTTGAGATTCTGGTTTCAATAAATGCTGAGAAGTAGGAGGAAGCACTTGGTAAACATAGGAAAACGTCTTCAAAGTTGCCCCAGCTGGAATGCAGTGGCACAATCTCGGCTCACTGCAACCTCCACCTCCCAGGTTCAAGCGATTTTCGTGCCTCAGCCTCCCAAGTAGCTCGGATTACAGGCGCATGCCACCACGCCCGGCTAATTTTTGTATTTTTAGTAGAGATGAGGTTTCGTCATATTAGCCAGGCTGGTCTTGAACTCTTGATCTCAATTAATCCACCCACCTTGGCCTCCCAAAGTGCTGGGATTACAGGCATGAGCCACAGCGCCCAGCTGAAAAAGTCTCCAAAGTTGTGGTGGGCAGCATCCAAAGCAAACTAATTGCTCAGGTAAGGCATCAGAAAGGAAGATTTAATAGCCTTGACACCCACACCAGACATCCTTGTGATTGCTCTAAACTCCAAATCTGATCACATAACTTCCTTGCTTGAAATCCCTTATCAGTTCCTCACATTTTATGGGATTGGATGTCAACCTCTCCATAAGGCATCCAAGGCCTTTCATGGACTGGCTCCTCACCTACCAGGTCTCTAACCCCTCCTGTCCTGCCTGTCCACCTCAGTGACGTGGACCACTTGCAGTTATCCAAACACGTCTCTACACTTTTGTTCATGCTATTGCCTCTACCTGGAATTCTCTCTTCCTATTTATTCACCCAGGAAATCCTGACTCGGTCCATCCTCTGTGCAGCTCCCCACAAACTTTTCCCTCCTCTCCATGGCAGAATGAGTTTCTTTATCTTCTTGGTTCCTTTAAACCTTTTGTACATCTTTTAGCCCATGACAATGTTATTCTTTGTTAATTGCTTTGTCTCCCAACTAGACTCTGAGATCTTCAAGGGAAAAGTCTGATGTTTGAGTTTTTGAAATCCTTGATGCCCAGTGTTGTTATTCCTGGAACACAGTAACAGTTTAGAAAATGCTTGATAAAATGAATGAATGAACAGCTGAGCCCTTGCCGGAACAAACGAAAAATAGTATCTAGTTATACCAACATTGCATTAGGGGAGCAATGCAAAACTTGATGCCCTCTAACAGCATTTAAGGCTTGTTCTCAACTAAAGTAATAGGATAAAATATTTTCCATTTTAAACTAGACCTAATGTAAATCAATCCCTGATACACCTGATGAAACATATTTATAAAAGTTCACTGTATTCCAGGTTCTGAGTTTCACAGTGGATACTTCTTATCGGTACAGATGAATGGAAAGGGCAGGGGCCATATGTACTAATATTTTGTATTTTTATGTTATGTAGCGTGCATCACAAAGCTTTGCTCTTCACAGACATAATCTCATTTCTAAAGTCTGCTCCACCTAGAAAGCTTATTGCTCCACATATAATAAACGCTGTGGAATCCGATGACTACACAGCTTCCTAATTTCCTATTGTTCTATATCCATCATATCCTGTCTTGAACGCACGCACTTGCTGTTGATGAGGTCAGGAGACACAACTCATACGGCCTCATATCCATAATTCTGATCAATTTTGAGTTCAATACTAGTGTTCAATGAATGTGTCTGGCTGACACATTCTCAGCCTGAGACCAGCATCCCCCGACCTGGGTAAACATGTCCTTGCAGATTCCTTAGCATCCAGCATTGTTCAGTTCAGCATTCAGCACAGTGAATTGTAATGGTCTGTGTACTTACCTACACCCAGACAAGACTGTGAACTCCCTGAGGAGACTGGCATGATCTTATTCTTTCTCCTAGCCTCAGCTGCCAGCATGGTACCTGGCACGTACGTGTTAGGTAAATATTTTTTTAAACAAATAAGTGAGCTAATTCCATAATTTTATAAGGCTAGTGAGAGGCTGATTTCTGCCAGCACTCTCGGGAAGAGGCTGGATTGCTTTGGGTCTGTACACAGACATACGTGTATATATGTTGTAGAAGAGCTGGTCTTGTGTGTAGGAAACTGTCTAATTTAAGGCTACTAAGAAAACACACAGACACACACACACACACACACACACACTCTTTCGTTAGAATCTTCCCAAATCAGAAGCTGAGGTGTCTGACTTTCACCATTAGAGAGTCATACCTTTGGATATACATGGCTTCCTCTCAACATATCTTGAAACTATGTGACCTTGTTATCACAAAAAAATTAAATCTCAGACATCCCCAGCATCTGAGATGTATCCTCAAGCAGTGCTCCCCCTAGCTCTGTTGAGAATCTCAGACAGACCTCTGCTTACTCTCTGTATTTTGCATTAGAAAGTGACTAACTTGTGTCTTTAAAAATATATAGCTATATGTCAAGTAAGTACTTTCAAATTATATATATCATAATATTTACAAACAATTAAAACATATCAATTTGTAGAACTCCATGAATTCAAAATGATACTAAAAATAAAAACCAAAATGTAATTGGCCACCATTAAATCTAGTGATCAACTTCTTATATTGAAATTGGCAAATGAAGGCAAAGAATCAAGCATTTATTCTTTCCTATATAAACTGTACCACTGGGTAACCAAAATGTAATTAAGGTCGAAATTTATCTTCACAACAAGAATTCAGCAAGTAAGTAAAGAATAAATGACAGAATCAGAGTATCACTCCCTGAAACAGAATTATAACATATTCATGAATTAATGAATTGACACATTGAGCATCAATGTCTGGTAACATCACAGAAAGAAAGGCAACCAGACATCATATGCCTTCTGATGGAAGTATAAAATACCAAGTATAACAAAGTCTGATCAAACTACTAGGAAAACACAAACACACAGACACACACACACACACACACACACACACACACACACACACTCCTTCGTTAGAATCTTCCCAAATCAGAAGCTGAGGTGTCTGACTTTCACCATTAGAGAGTCATACCTTTGGATATACATGGCTTGATCCAACAATCAATTCATAAGAAATATAGAGAAGAGCATAACAGCATAACATGTTAAACGACATGTTAAACCAACAAATTTTTTATTTATTTATTTTTTTTTTGAGATGGAGTCTCGCTTTGTCGCCCAGGCTGGAGTGCGGTAGTGCTATCTTGGCTCACTGCAAGCTCCGCCTCCTGGGTTCACACCATTCTCCTGCCTCAGCCTCCCGAGTAGCTGGAACTACAGGCACCCGCCACCACACCCAGCTAATTTTTTGTATTTTTAGTAGAGGTGGGGTTTCAGTGTGTTAGCCAGATGGTCTCAATCTCCTGACCTTGTGATCCACCCACCTCAACCTCCCAACAAAGTATTTTTAAAAGACAACATTTATGAGACAATCAAAAATTTGAACACTGGCAGTATATATGATTATATTAAATAGTTATCACTTTTTTTTTTTAGGTTGGATAATGCCATTGAGGTTACATTAAAAAAAAATCCTTAACTTTTAGAAATGCACACTAAAATATTTACAGATGAAATAATATGACGTTTGGAATTTGCTTCAAAAATAATGCAGAGTAGGGACAGAGCAGTGGGACAAGATGGTCTTGAGTTGATAGTTGTTGAAACTGAGCAACAGGTATATGGGAGTTCATTCTCCCATTTTGTCTACTTTTGCATACACTTAAAATGTGCCATATAAAACATTTTTTCTTTTAAATTATTAACTGATTCCGAAACATTCCTATATTCTTGTCCTAAGGGACAGCTATCCCTCTCCCACTCCTTGAGATCATTATCCTAGAGAATCTTCTGGAAATTGCAAATATCCCAAGGAAAGTAACTTGTTAATTCATTAACAGCTATCTGTATACTAATATAGAGGGTTATTTCCTAGACCACCTTTAACACTGAAAATACGGAGTTCCTGTGAGTAGAGGTAAAATAAAACTTTGGGGGAGGGAAACAGAAGGGCAGAGGGAGGGAAGATGAAAGAAGAAGAATAAATTTTGTCTTCATTACAGTTTTCCAAAGGCCTTCATTTGTTGGCATATACATCTTCTTTGTGCGGGTTTTAGTAAAAGAACTTTCACGGGGGGGGTGGGGAGTGGGGGGAGAGAAATGCTTACATTCTTGGCTCTTAGGTTAAATTTTCACAAAGGATCCCTTTTTATGTTGTCAAAGGGTAATATAAATATTTTTAGGACAAAAAGGGCTTCTTTTTGCATTACCCAGTGATCCAATGATGAGACTGCTTGGGTGGGGCTAGGGTAAATTTTTGCGTGAACCTGAGAACCGTCTAGACCTGTACACAAGACCACAAGGGTGTGGAAACCAGGAGATTAAGAGTCACTTCAACTGCTGGAGAATATAGCTTTCATAGAAGATCTCTGGAAGAACACCAAGAAAGTGGCTGCCTCTGGGGAGGGAAACTGGGGCACTTGGGATATATTGGGAGGGGGAAAAAGGATGGCTCTTTATTGTTACAGCCAAGTTATACTGTGGTCAGCACCTTAAAATATGTGACGACATCTTGTAAACAGGCTTTTGTTGACCTAAGTGACTGTACCTTTTATCTTGAAATTAGATAGAAGACAAACGGCTATTTATGGGTTCCTTGGCTGTCCCAGCTGCTGGGCACCACCCACTCTGTTTGCATGTGTTCCTCATATTCTCTGGCCCTGCCCTCCCTTCCGCACCCCAGCCTCTCCGAATCTAATTAAGAATAGTAGATGGTCACTAGAACTGACAAGAATCACATTCTAATAGTTTTATTACAACTTTTATGGTGTGACATAGTATCAGGGAAAATCCAAATTTCCCACAGTAGCACTCCAATAGCAGAGCTGTTGGATGCTCCTGTTTTACCTTAAATATTCAAGTGAATTCTGCGGCTTATGATTTAAGCACTCCGTTTCTATAGAACATGGTATCATAAGTTACTATTAGGAAAAGGGTCTCACCATCTTTATCCTGTGGTCTCAAGCAGCCCTGCACACTTTGCAGATCCCTAGAATACTGAGTCTACTTCTATATTTTTGCTTTTTCCTGTTTATTTAGGTGTTATTTACATACATTAAAATTCACTCACTTTAACTGTACAGTTTAACTTTTCTTATTGTATACAAGGCGTAACTACCAGCATGATCAAAATGTAAGATGGTTCCTTTACCTTCAAAGGCTTTTCCATCCCCTTTTGTCCGAGTTCAGTTATGAGACACTGGATTGGGTTTCACAGCCTTTTCTAGCATTGATTGGGGTGATTTCAGCAAAGTCGCTTTACCTCTCTAGCTGTGTTTCTGCCGCTGTTAAATGAGGAATGCTGGAACAGATTTGTTTCCAGGGACTCTTCCAATACTTGCAGAAAACGCGAGAGTGGGGTGAGTGTGGGAATCACACACTTGTGGGCCCCATGATTGATACTAATGGGTAAAAGCATGTGGCTGTATCAATTAAGGTTCTTCTCTCGCTAGCGTGTTATTATTTATTTTATTTATTTATTTTTTGAGAAGGAGTCTCGCTCTTGTCGCCCAGGCTGGAGTAGGCTGGAGTGCAGTGGCGTGATCTCGGTTCATTGCAACCTCCGCCTCGGGTTCAAGCAATTCTCCTGCCTCGCCTCCTGAGTAGCTGGGATTACATGCACCCGCTACCACACCCGGCTAATTTTTGTACATTTAGTAGAGACGGGGTTTCACCATGTTTGGACATGCTGGTCTCCAACTCCTGACCTCAGGTGATCACTCGCCTCAGCCTCCCAAAGTGCTGAGATTACAGGCTTGAGCCACCGCGCCCGGCCGTTAGCGTGTTATCTTGTCTAAGCATCAGTTTCCTCATCTGCAACACCAGGCTTATTAACAAGACCTATCTGTACACTGTTGTGGTGATGAAGTGAGATGTTCATGCACCTTTAAATGTGGGTTGATATTTTTATTGCAGTATACTGTAAAGTCACTGCATTTGGCTATCTCCGGTACTACACATTTACACAGACTGATTTCCATAACCAAAACACAAGCACAAAGCTCATGCCTCCGACCCAAGCAACGCGGGAAGCCCAGCTGCCCACGTTCTGGGGCTCTGAGAACATATGGGAACCAACGCCCGTACTTTCAAAGTGCTGCGGTAGGGGGCAGAATCGGGAACCGGGTGTTCTAAGCCTGTCGCACGAGCGCGACGTAAAGCGGATTTGCTTTATGGCACCTTGCTTTCGCCGTAAAGCGCCATCAGGGAGCCCACGTGCTTGTGTTGACTGGACAGCTTCCTGGTGAAAAACGCGACTCTTCCAAGTGGGCAAACTTGACGTTGTCGCTATGGGCAAACGCGGGAGCCGGAGCCAGAGCCAGCTACTCAACACCCTAACTAAAAAGCAGAAGAAACATTTTCGAGATTTCGGCGAGGAGCATCCCTTCTATGACAGGTCTGAAGGGGCGTGACAGGGTTCCCCAGTCGCCAGGGTCGTATCCTCGGGTTTGGTCCTCTGGCCTCCCGGATAGTGCTGCTCCGGCCTTTTCCCACGCTTCCCTGGCTCCCGCCGTGCTCGGCCGGGGAGATTCTGGCGCCATCCCGCCGGGAGATGGAGTGCTTCACGGGCCTTTTTGTTGAGCCCGTAATTTCATGCTAAGAGACACGCCCGTTGTTTGGGGGCGGAATGTTTTTTTTTTTTTTTTTTTTTTTTTGAGACAGTGTTTCGCTCTGTCGCCCAGGCTGGAGTGCAGTGGCGCGATCTTGGCTCACGCAACTTCTGCCTCCCGGGCTCAAGCGATTTTTCTGCCTCAGCCTCCCGTGTAGCTGGGATTACACGCGCCGGCCACCACACCCGGCTAATGTTTTTTGTATTTTTAGTAGGGATGGGGTTTCACCTTGTTGGCCAGGCTGATCTTGAACTCCTGACCTCAGGTGATCCACCCACCTCGGCTTCCCAAAGTGCTGGGATTACGGGCGTGAGCCACCGCGCCCGGCTATGAGGCCGGATTTTTGTGTGGTCAGAGATCTTCTAGGAATTTTTTGTGGAGAGACATATATATATATATATATTTTTTTTTTTTTTTTTTTTTTTTAGACGGAGTCTCGCTTTGTCGCCCAGGCTGGCGTGCAGTGGCGCGATCTCAGCTCACTGCAACCTCCGTCTCCCGGGCTTAAGCGATTCTCCTGCCTCAGCTTCCTGTGTAGCTGGGATTACAGGCGCCTGCCACCACATCCGATCAATTTTTTGTATTTTCAGTACGGACGGGGTTTCACCATGTTGGCCAGGGTGGTCTCGAACTATTGACCTCAGGTCATCTGCCCGCCTCGGCCTCCCAAAGTGCTGGGATTACAGGCATGAACCACCGCGCTTGGCCTGTTTTTATAATTATTTTTAACTTACATAAAATGATTGTACATATTTGTGGGATACAGTGTGATATTTTGATACCAATACATGTACCCAATGTGTAATAATCAAATCCAGGTAATTGGCATATTCATCATCTCAAACATCATTTCTTTGCTTTGGGAACGTTGAAAATCGGCTCTTCTAGCCATTTGAAAATATACAATAAATTGTTATGGTCACATTATATGTTTTCTGTGTTTTTAAAGAATTTGTTGGGACATCATTGATCTATGCAATTACAATAAGGAAATAAGTGTATTGGTAGTTGTGGTTTCTCTAGAAATGTGTAGGTGCAGGTATGATCTCAGTGCTCATCCCACTACTTTGGGCTGCTTTATTATCAGTTAGGGACATTCTTTTTTTATTTTTTTTCCTTTTTTTTTTTTGAGACAGGGTCTCACTTCGTTGCCTAGGCTGGAATCCAGTGCTGCAATCCTGGCTCACTGCAGCCACCACCTCCTGGGCTCAAGCAGTCCTCCTGCCTCAGCCTTCCTGGTAGCTGAGACTAAAGGTGCACAGCACAACACCGGGCTAATTTTTCTTATTTTTTGTAAAGATGAGGTCTCAGTATGTTACCCAAGTTGGTCTCAAACTCCTGGGCTCAAGTGATTCTCCCACCTTGGCCTCCTAAAGTGCTGGGATTCCAGATATGAGCCACCACTCCCAGCTTAGAGGGACATTCTAATTAAGAAATTTGCTAGAAAAAGATGAACCCCGAGATCTTTTATTTAGCCAAGTTGTATCCTTCTTTTGGATGAGAGCCATGTGTAACGCTAGTGTTTGTCATGTGACCTCGTTAAACTTTTCATTTGTCAGTTATTAACCATATTCTTGGAAGCCCTGCCCAAGTGCATGTGTAATTTTTGCATGACTATATCTAAAATGTATTTATAATGTTATATTCTGCCTTTTTCATTTAATGTCTCATTTGACCTTTTCCTAATTTCTACATACTAGTAGTTAGAGTGTAACATTGCCTGTTTCTTTTTAGGGTTTCCAGAAAGGAAGCAAAACCACAGATTTGTCAACTGGTAATGCTTTATACCTTCTTTTTAATAGTTGGTTTTGGGTTGTTGCCACTAAGATTATATCTAATAATAAAGCTTGATTACATTTCTGTTTCTTTTGATTTCAGATGCAAACTATTATTTTGGCAATATTACTTAATTTTAAATGAAGATGTCTATAAAAATGCCATTGTGATGTCTAATACAGAAGCTACAGTTTGAAATTGTCCCAGGAGACTAGCCTATTAGGCCCTGTTACAGAGGCTTACCAGAGGGTTCTTAGTGAATCCTAAGAGGGAATATCTTTTTTGGTTAGCATAAAGGAATCACAAATACAGTGCAAAATGAACAAAGGGCCTATCATATTAAAATAAACTAAAAAAGAAGAAAAACCTGTTTTCTTTTGTTGTTTTGTAATTGTCCTGTTGTTCTGTTAAACCTGTGGCCTGATGCCTGGGACATAAATTAATCTCATAACCTGAAGTTTTATGTTTTAAAAGTGAGCAGTAGCAGTTTGGAGAATATGAAGAGCTTCTAGAATCATAGCTAGATTAGCAATTTTAAGTAAATTTGAATTTGGGCTTCATTGAATAGATGTTGGCTTGATGATAGTTTTAGGGTAACAATGAGAACAATACAGTTTTTGTTCTTAAAATTCTCCTTTTCTTTTTAGTCAGAGAGTTCAGATTCTTCAGATTCTGAAAGTGAATCAGAGAGTGAGCCAGAACAAGTTTCTGGCTACCACAAACTACTTGCTACATTAAAAAATGTTTCTGAGGAAGAAGAGGAGGATGAAGAGGAGGAAGAGGAAGACAGTATTGTAGATGATGCAGAAATGAACGATGAAGGTGGTGGTAGCGATGTCAGTGTGGAAGAAGAGATGGCTGCAGAGGCTACTGAAAGTCCAGAGAGTAAGTGTCTTTAATATAGGCTCATCATCTTTGCCAGAACTATAGACAGTTCACCTCACGGGCATGGTACCTTGTAAACTGTGTGAGTTGGATGAAAGGATGTGAATCCAAACCAGGGATTTAACCTTGTTAGGTTTGATTATATCTTTGAGAACCTGATGGAAACACAGAACCTTCTTAGCACAGCTATGCAGAAATAACTTTTTTGCTTGTCATTTCAGGGACTACACCAGTACTAGTGAAAGACCTCCTAATACAGAGGAAGGAGAACACAGTTCTCTCTTTGTGACTGTCTGAATTTATTGAAGAGGTTACTGTTCTTCCCTTAGGGAGACCAAGTTTGATGGAAGATAGACATAAAAACATATAAAAATTTTCAAACAGTAGATTTGCGATTGCATGGAACAGCTAGATGTAAGGGGTTGAAGAGACGCAGAGTGGTTGAACACTGCCAGCGTAAACTAGGGAAGGCTTCAGGGACTCTGTCTCACTCAGACTTCAAGGTGACTTTTTTCTTCAACTTCAAAATCACCTTCATTGAGGTATCATTTACATACAGTAAAATGTATCCAATTTAAATATGCAGTCTGATGGGTTTTGATAAAGGTATATATCCAAATCAAGATACAGAACATTTCCATTACCTCCAGAAATTTTTCTTGTCCTTTTGCAATCAGTTCCCCACCCTTGGCATCAGGTAGCCACTGACCTGCCTTCTGTCACTGTAGATTAGTTTTGCCTGTTCTAGAAATTCATATAAATTGAATCATACAGTATGACTCCTTTTGTGTCTAGCTATTTTTGCTTCTCATGTTTTTCTAATTTATCTGTGTTGTGCATGTATTAGTTGCTTATTACTTTTAGTTGCTGGAATAGCATTCCATTGTCTGAATATATCTGGGTGACTTTTTACATCTTATTATTTTCATGCCTATTTTTCTTACAGACTTATTTTTTTCTATACCTTCTGGTGTTATATATCATTCCAAGTATTTTAACTAATCAGTTTTACTGAGATAAAAATTCATTGACTTACACTTAGGAATTTGTTTTGTTTCTATTTTTCTTTGCTTTTTTGGATTTTTAAAATTGAAAATATTTTTTATCATTATAAAAATAATATATATTTACTGTAAACATTTAAGAGGGTAGCATAGTTACCCACTATCCCTGCTACCCAGAGATAAACACCTTTAGCATTGTATATAACCTTTCAGACTATATTTTTATGATTATATATGTGAGTATGTATACAAATTTATGTGTATCTGTATAATGGCCTTATACATTTCTGTAACTTCCTATATCTGTAACTGTGGATTCACATTAGCTTCTTAATTACATAGTATTCCATTGTAAAAATATGATTGTACCCCATTGATAGACCTTTTTTCCCCCAGTTATTTATCATAATCAGCACTGCTTTGAACATCCTCTCATGTACATCTTAGTGCACTATGTCTAGTTATTATTTTAGAATAAGTTCCTAGAACTAGAGCTGGGTATATTAATCAGAATTCTCCAGAGAAACAGAACCAATAGGATATGTGTGTATATGAGAAAGAGATCTGGCTCACGCCTGTAATCCCAGCACTTTGGGAGGCTAAGGCAGGCAGATCGATCAAGCTTAGGAGTTCGAGACAAGCCTGGCCAACAGAGCGAAACCCCATCTCTACGGAAAAATACAAAAATTAGCCAGGAATGGTGGTGCGGGCCTGTAGTTCCAGCTACTTGGGAGGCTGAGGTGGGACGATCACTTGAGTCCAGGAGTTGGAGGTTGCAGTGAGCCAAGATGACGCCACTGCACTCCAGCCCGGGTGACAGAGCCAGACCCTGTCTCAATATATAAATAAAAAATAAAATGCTCATCCAAAAACATCCTCGCAGAAACATCCAAAATAATGTTTGGCGAGATATCTGGGCACTGTGTCCCAGCCAAACTGAGACATAAAACCCACCATCCCACATCATGCATTGATGATTAGGCTTAATTTTGAAATCGATGTTTTCTACCTGAATTTACCTAAATATAAATAGTATCAATGAACATTATTGTTGGTATAGCCTAAGGAAATAAATTTTGTCAACAGAAGTATAATTTGTGAGTAAATAATTTGATAAAATGTTTCTCAAAACTGCAGATGTACCTTTATCTGCTGACCCTGAGGGAAAAGAAGATGGGGAAAGGCCACCGGGCACATCACAAGCATCCCCCGAAGAGTTCACAGACGCAAAACACGAGTCACTGTTCAGTCTGGAAACCAATTTTCTGGAAGAGGAAAGTGGAGACAACTCTTCTTTGAAAGCATCTCAAGGTCATAGTGCAGTGTGTGTTACTTGAATTCACCAGGTGCTTAGTATGGAATTTGTGTACTAATACACATTGAATCTATTATTGGAACGAACAGCAATAAAAACAGTTTGGTGGCTATATCTAGAGCTGGGAAAAATACTTCTAAAAGGTATTTTGTGTTTCTCAAGGGTTACTCAGTGTTTAGGGGTTGGAGGGGATGTTTAGGAGAACAAACAACTTAAGAATGATGGTAGGGAAGGTCAGCTTCCCAGGGCTCACATTTTCATTATTGGGGTCAGGGGAAGATTTCTGATTTTCTCCCCAAGCAGGGAAAGAGAAAGAAAAAGAGGAAAAATACTTCCTCTACCCCTCACTTGCTGTTCTGTTTTGGAGCAGTAATTTTTCAGGTTTGCAAGACCCAGGGGTGGCTAATCTGAGTGGTCTTTATTACAGGGAGACCCTCAAAAGCCAAAAAGCCCTACCCTGTGTCTCCTGCCTCTCACAGACTCTTGACCACTCCTGTGACCAAATGGCAGTCATGTGGACAAGACGTGCCTATGTCAGGGTTTGATGGGTTCCTGCTGTCTCAAGTCCAGTTTCTCAGCCAGTGTCTAGGTGGGCAAGTCAGGTTGGTCTTGTTCTGTATCCTGATTGCCTTCGTTGATCTCATTGCCATTCTTCAACCCAGCTTTACCTTTAATGAAACAGAAATTTTAATCCTTATTTGACTCATTTAGTTCTGTTGGTTATTTTGCAGGAGAAGTGACAGGTAGAATTTGGAGATTTTAATACAAACTCCCTTCTGAACGATTAAAACTTAGAAACTTTGGAGGAAACATTAGGAAGCTTGACTGTCCCATAATTTCTGTGGTTGTTTTGCCCGTACAGATATATTAGCATCTAGAATTCTTATGTCCTGTTGTTCACTCTTAGATATTTAATACAAGATGCTTTTTGTTTGAAATTTTACTGTTTGGATGCTTGAATGGATCATTTAACTTTGTTCTGTTTCTTGTGAGTGGGACTGGGAGAGAAGGTTGGGTGGCTAGCTCAGAATACTAAAGATTACTTGGAGTGCAGATGCTATCATGTGGATCATTTGTTCAGTTCTGTGGAGTATTGATCATTTCTATGTGTCCCAATGCAAGATCAATCAGACAAGGTTCTTAGAGACCTTGCAATCTGCTAGATAAGACATGTATATATATATATGTGTTGGAATGGGTGGGCTGGGCAGGGCAGGAGACTAGAGAAAGTGATGACTCTGTAGGGAACAAAGGGAGCCAATGTTGTGCCTAACACAGTAAGCCTGGGAAGTATTTATTGTGATTCAGTGGGTAACATTAAATTGATAACGTTTGGATATTATCCAAATCCAGCCTCAGTGAAGGAGAGGCTGGAACTTTTGGTTGAAAGAAGGAAATGCACAGAGGCAGAAGAATTTGAGGGCCATATAGTCCAGAAATGACACTGGAGATGCAGGTTGGAGGTATATCCTAAAGTGCTCTGAATTTTGGGCTGAGAAGTTTCTTCAAAGGTTTTCAAGCTGGGAAGTAATATAATTAGAGAAATGTTTTAGGAAGATGAACCTTTCAGAAATTTTTAAGCTCTGGACTTGGCTAGAGGATGGGGAAAGGCAATGGAGAAAAGGATGAGTTAACACAATGAAGATCAACATGTCTTTCACAGGGGAAGACCAGAAAACCCCTCTATAGTTGCATAGTGTGCTGACATTTTTTATTTCTGAATTAGATCCATTTCTTCAACATGTGAACAAAGAACTGAAAGAAAAAGAAATTCAGGCTGTTGCCACAAATCCCAAAACCACCCACGAGCTTAAAGTAAGTGTTGCTTGGTCATCCTGGTCAGAAATAGAGAAAACTCTAAATAAAACAGTGGTCTTGGGTTTTAGTAGCCTCCCACAATGTATGATATACACCTGTGGTAGATGACTTGCTAGGGAAGCAGGGCATAGGAAGGCTAGAAGAGTCTAGTGGGGCATAGGTGTAGCCAGAAAAAGCACCAAGAAGCTGGAGTGTGGGTGCCAGATAATATAATGATGGGTAAGAGTGGATTTGGAGACCAACATCTTCAAGGAGCTGTCGCATTTTGACCAAAGGCAAGTTAATGTGCTTTTTTGCTATTCACTATTCTAGTCTGCTAGAGGGGGATCATAATACCTATTTAAAAATAGAATAGTTTACTAATACATAGTGTTCAGCAAAACGGTGTTCATTAAAACAGTAGGTACTACTATTGTTGATTTGTTTGAAATTATTGGAGGTAGGTCCACAAATAAATTACCCAGACATTGGGCAGTTTTTACTTCTTTGTTCCCACCACTGATACCATTCATCAGAGTTGGTCATCCTTTTTTAATTGAAATTTTTATTGAGGAAATAATTATAGATATACATGCCATTGTAAGAAATCATACAAAGACATCTTGTACCCTTGGCCCAATTTTCCTCAATGGTGAAATCTTGTAGAATGGTAGTATAATGTCACAGCCAGGAAACTGACATTGATACAATCTACCAGTCTTACTCAGATCTGGTTTTACTCCTGTTCAACTGCGTATGCCTGTGCCTGTATTTAGTTATATACAATTGTATCATGCGTAGGTTCCTGTATCTACCCCTGCCATCAAGATGTAGAACATTTCCCGCAAAATATGGATCCTTGCTGCCCTTTTATAACCATATCTACCTCCCTCTGCGCCCTACCCCACCCCCATTTCTAAGCCCTGATAACCGCTAATCTGGTCTCCATTTCTATAATTTTGTCATTTAAAAAATGTTAAATGACTCATACAGCATGTAACCTTTTGAGATTGTTTTTTTTTCACTCAGCATAATTCCCTGGAGATTCATCCAAGTTATTTCAGCTGTCAGTAATTTATTTCTTTTTATTGCTGAGATTGTCCTATTTTTAGATCAGCAATTTAGCTATAATGCAAAAATTCTTACACTTGTATCCCACAAAATAGAAAATAGTATTTCTTAGGATTTAAACAAAATGGACAGATTTCTTGTCATAGAATTTGTCAACACCTTTAGTATCTAATGTACATTGTGAATCTCCCTCAGAGGAATTAAGTTTTGTGATGTTTATCAAGGGTATTTGACTATGGAACCCCTTTGTTTCTAGAATGAATGTTGACTCTTCCCAGAATATATTCCACAGAACAGTGTGGGACAACTGATAGGGTGAAGAGCTCAGATTTGAAGTCAGAAACCTTGGGGTCTAGCCCTCAGCTTCTTTTCTTCTGTGTAAACTTTGTCTGTATCATACAACCTCTGTATAAACCTCAGCGTTTCCTAAACTATAACGTGAGTATCATGGTAACTACCTTGCAGGGCTGTTGTGAGGATTAAATGAGATGATCTATAAATAATGAAAACATTTGCTAAATATATTATTATGTGAATGTAATTTACTGTTATTCATTTCTAATTTAGCCCTTGATCTGTTTCTCCCCTAGTGGCCTATCCTGGGCCAGCTTGTCTTTTCCTCTAAGTTTCAGAAGTTGGAAACATTTAAACCCCCAAAGGATATTGACTTAAAGTCACTTCATCTCCAGAAGCCTCTGGAATCCACCTGGACTAAGACCAACAGCCCGTTCCTATCTGGTCCCCAAAAATCAAGCAGCCCATTCACCCCCCTCCAGAAAGAACTCTTCTTAATTATGAATTCTTACCGGGACCTGTTCTACCCAGAAAGCACTGCCCTGAAGAACGGGGAAGAGATCCGCCATGTGTATTGCCTGCATGTGATAAATCACGTCCTCAAAGCCAATGCCCAGGTGCTTGGCAACAATAGCAGACGCCGAAGCCAGAAGTTTGGAGTGGGTGATGATGATGACTTTAGAGACCAAGGGTTAACAAGGCCCAAGGTGAGTGCAGCAGGAAGGCTTTGCTCTCGAGAAGGAGGCTGCAAGGCACTGCCATAGAGGTGCCTGACACTTAGCAGGAACTTGGGTGTTTTAATAATTGGCATCATGAATGAGCCCAAATGTGAGCATAGTAAGTAGGCCAGGTAGTGTCAGAGCATCACTGCAGCAGTTTAGTGGGCTGTTTCTGACAGTGGATGTAGCTGGAAACTTGTGAGAAGGAGGCACTTGGTGACACTTTCCTTAAAGATAAACCCAGAGTATATAAATAAAACTCCATTATAAATCTCTTCTTTGTGATTGTCAGAGCTGGATGGGACCTTAATGAGCCTTTTATCCAATCCCTCCTTATTACAGGTGTGGACAGCCCCAAATTTGTAGAAGTTCGTAGAGGGCCTTGCTAAAGAGAACCAGGGAAAGAGTAGCAGAGATGAGACAAGAACCATGGATTCTCTTCATTAAGCCACATACATATGTCAACCTTTGAAAACAAAAATTTGTATTTGCCACTGTAAAGTTTTTGCTGCTTAAAGTGATGAGTTTATATTCATAAGTCTAAGCTCTAGTGGATTTGAGGCCTTAACAGGAAATGGCTTTCAATTATGTCTACATTATTCATGATGTTATAGAACCAGGACTTGTCCCCCTGCCCTGAACTGCATCTCTCTGTATTGAAGAGCCTCATCTTTTTATAATTTTCTCATTGAGTTTAATAGAATCCTAGAATTTTGATACTAATGTGGCTTTTGGAGATTTTTTAGTCAAACTCCCTTGTTTAATAGCGGGGGAAACCAAAGCCCTGATGCTTACTTAGTGTCACCGCTGGAACAATAACCCGGTCCTCTTAAATCCTGGTCCACCATTTCTGTACTGTATCAAGCTAAGTCCACTGCACTTCTTGGGGCTTGAACATCAGGGTTATAAGGTTATTTGTTTCCTTTTAGAATTACATAGAAGAATAAGAGGCAGATTATCTATGAAACATATTATAATTTGGTGAATTATGTGGTTTAACTGGGGTTATGTCCATTATGTTGTTTACAATAGGAAATTAGAAATTAATCATTTATTAAGCATCTTTGGTTTTTATTCTCAATAGTAACTTTAAATATTTTTGAATATGCTTAGAAAGCTGAGTCCTGTTTTTCCCATTAATTGTGGTCATTTTTTTTTTTAGAAATGCTTTATTGTCATTTCTGAAAGACTGTACTAGAGAATGCACTGAAAATGTAATGATGTGTTAATCCTTTTTCTTACCTGCTTTATTTCTTCTCTACTTGTTCCATTTATTTATTTGGCATGTATTTATTCACTGTGTCTTAAGGATAAAAATATTGCACTAAATGCTGTGGGAGACACAGAAATGGAGTAACACTTCTTTCCCTAAAAGAGCTCATGTGTTTATGTCCTTGAGTTTTTACTAGTAGACGTATCTGTTAGAGGTATTGGCTTATTGTAAAAGGTATTTCCAAATTCTGCTTGAGAAATGTCTCAAGCAGAGACACATGGATTCACGGGTCTAAAGTCCGCAGGTCATGGTGCTGGGGTTATGAAACGTGCTCAGTTTCTGGTGTTGAGCCAGGCCCTGTGCAAAGAGGGTAACATAAGTATGTTTCCTGGCTAGGAGCCACTGCTCTACATGGAGCTTTTTAGTTCCACTTCCTCAGCAGGTTCACCTCAAGATCTGGTTCCTTCCTCTTGCCCCTACTAAGGCTGCTGTTGCTCTCTGCACAGGTACTGATAGTGGTGCCATTCCGGGAAGCTGCTTTGCGGGTGGTACAGCTCTTCATCAGCCTCCTCGAGGGTGACAGCAAGAAGAAAATCATTGTGAGCAACAAAAAGAGGTTTCAGGGAGAATATGGATCAGATCCCGAGGAGAGACCACCCAACTTGAAGAGGCCTGAGGATTATGAAGCCGTGTTTGTGGGCAATATTGATGACCACTTCAGGATTGGTAATTCTTCCTTATCAACTTTGAGACCTAAAGTGTGAAGGTCTGCATAGCTGGAGACCAGAAGCTGGAATTAGACATTTTCCCAGTGGATCACTCACTGCGCCTCTTAACAGAACCAGTGTGCCTTTGAGACATGTTGTTTGCCTTGGGAGAGTCTTTTCTTGGCTAATGGGGTGGATATTAGGCCAGTGGAGTGGGGAGGATCTCTGAGGCCACATATGAAAGGCACATGTACATTAATAACAAATTTATAACAAGTGTATAACAGAAGTGTGTAAGCACACCCATAGCTGGTAGCAGATAGATGCTACAAGGGGTGCTGTAGGATGTTGGAAGTGATGGGGCTGATGGGGGCTGATGGGGTCATTCTGGAGAGGCTGAATAAACTGACTGTCTCTACATAAAGGTGGACTTTCTCCTGTCTGCTACATAATGCCTACCCTGAATAATCTCCACACATGACTTCCACCCACATTTTCACGTTTTTGCTTGTCTCTCATTCAGCTCCCATTGACTTTGGTTGGTTATACCTTTCTAGAGTACAGTTCTTGAGAAAATGTTCATTAGTCGCATATGCTCATTCACAAATACTTACTGAGTATTTACAGTGTGCCAGGCACTGTTAAGAAGCTGGGAATATACAAATAAATATAGAAATAAAAGTTATAGTTCCCATTGCTAAGGAAATCCAGCCTACGACAGGGAGCAGGCAGTGCAGGATACATGTGCAATGGTTGTTCTCGGAGCATTTAAAGCAAACCCCTTACCCAAAATGGGGGCAGGGTGGTTAGGGAGGATGTCGTGGTGGAGGTGTCATCTGTACTAGGTGGAAACCTGTGCAGGATTTAGCCAGTTTCAAAGGGAGGTGACTGAGTGGAAGAAAACATTTCAGACAGGAAACTGCCTGTTGCAGAGGCCTCAGGGTGACTAAGCTTGGAATGACCTGTGATTCACACAGGCTTTGGTGTGGTGGAATGTAAAGCATAGGAGATGAGAGCCCATGTTTTGTTTGGAACATATATGACTGTCCAGCAAGCAGTTAGTATATTGTTCTGGAGCTCAGGAAAAAGATAAGGGCTGGAAATACACATTTGTGTGAAGGTGACGTTAAAGCCACGATCAGTGAGTCAGTTTACCCAAAGCTTTATGCAGCATGAGAGCAGAGCTGACAAGTGAATCCACCAGTTTGTGGAAGAAGAGTTCTTCGGATCTGGAAGGATAGACAAGGGCCAGGTCAGTGATAGAAGCAAAAGTGAGCATTGAAGTCATGGAAACGAATAGCAAGGAAAAGAACATTGCAAGGCAACTGTTTGTACATTCTGTGCCATTTGTACATTCCTCATAAGAAGCTCTCAAAAGTGTTCATCCTGTTGGTGACTGAGGACTGTGAGGACCTTAGCAAGAGTCATTTCTCTGGAGTCCTGAGGAATCAGAGGCCAGATTGCAGTGGAGTGAGAAGTGAAGGAGAGATTTGAAAGTAGAGACAATTCTCTGGAGCAGTTTGATGGTGATGGAAAGGAAGAGAAGGTAGAAGCTAGAAGGGACTATAGATGCAAGGGAAAGATTTCTCTTGTTCTTCTGTTTTAATAATTAAAGCAGTTGAGCACAGTTACATGCTAAGAGGAACATAAGAGATGTGGAAGCAATAGAAGTGGTGGACTGCTTTGAGAGGGTGGAAGGTAATGGCTTGGTAGTGACTAACGAATTGGTGTGTACTTGGCTGTTTTGTGTAGGAGTGGCAATACTTCAGAGAAGCATCCGACTCTATGCCCCGTTTTACTCCTCGGATATCCTCATTGCTTCCCCCCTGGGCTTGAGGACCATCATTGGTGGAGAAGGAGAGAAGAAGAGAGATTTTGACTTTCTGTCTTCTATTGAGCTTCTCATCATTGATCAAGCTGACATTTACCTGATGCAGAACTGGGAACATGTCCTGGTAATGCTGGCCATTCACATTCAGTGGAACAGTATTCATGTTTAGAGGGATAAGACACCCAGTGGTTTAAGTCCTAAAGAATTATTTAAGTCCAGATTAGAACTCTGTTTGGAAGCAAGGACACATTCCACATTTTCTAATTTGAAAAAGTCTTTTGTCCCCTTTTCTCCCCACAGATTGTCCGTAATTAAACTATCTAGAGATTATAATTCCTGTCAGTTATTTTCAAATCTCCAGAAAAGATTTCTTTCCTTTAAAATTTCTTTCTGCTAACTTTAGGGTGGGTGAATGGGTAGATGGGATGGGTTGATGGATGGATGAGTCCTCATCGGGAGCATCTTTACCTAACATAATCCCACATGTGGTTTTTTCTTATGCTCTATTGTTTGGTCTTTAGTGAAGATGGGGAAACCCCGCTCCAGACTTTTGAAGGTGGGATTTTGTTTTGTAGAGAAATATAGGATGTCTTTATTTCCCGATGTAATTTGTACTGTTATTTTTTTCTCCTTCTCCATACACTCTGCAGTGTTAATCAGTTTTAGGATTGAAAAATTGCTTTGGAACAATCCTTATTGAGGAACTATAGGTTTATTTTTCTAAGGCATATGGGAACTCACCCCTTCTACAACCCCATGCCTTGAAGCTTGCAGGAAGTTTGGGACAAATGAAGGGTAGGACTTACTTCAAAAGTAGGAAATACATTTATTGTACTCATTACCCTTCAATATATATTACAAGGTGAAAATATAATTAAAATGGAAAAGGCATTTTGGCATAGTTGAGTTATATTCTTCGATTTGAGGAGAAGGCAGGTATGGTGACACTGCGACTCTTCCCAATGTTTTGAGAACCAGGTCATTGAGGGACAGCAACTCTTGTTTTCCATGTCATTTCCCTTCTTGTCCAAGCCTGGGACTTAGGGACCCATAGAGAGACCAGTGTGGCATTTCAGAGGTTCATTTTAAAGGAATATTCCTGTAGGTACCATTTTGATCCTTTGTTAAAATTCCAGGAGGTGGCCAGTTTTAGCTTATCTCCTCATTGGGCATGTTTGGCTGGCCATGGGCAAGTCACTCACCCATGTGAGCCTCAGTTTTCTTGTTATAATTTAGGAGATGATAGTACATGCTCCATGGGCTTAACTGAGTTGATAGACTTGGAAAATGTTTAGCAATGTCCAACATGTAAATGCTCAATCAACACTAATGGTATTATTATTTCCACTCAAAGCATTTGATGAATCACATGAACCTGCTACCCCTGGACTCACATGGGGTAGACTTTTCTCGAGTGCGGATGTGGAGCCTCAATAATTGGTCCAAGTACTATCGCCAGACACTGCTATTTGGGGCCCTTCAGGATGCCCAGATCAACTCAGTGTTCAACAAGTACTGTGTCAACATGCAAGGCCAGGTGGGTTCTTATCTTGTTTCCTCAGTGTCTTCATGAGCACTGTTTATTATTTGGGTCCTAAAGTAGAAGGAGGGGATAGCATCTGGTCAAGAAGGGGATGGCTGTCTACCTAACGCTCTCGTTGACTATTGGCAGGTGGCTGTGAGGAATGTCCCAATGACAGGGTCTATCAGTCATGTCCTGGTGCAGCTCCCACATGTCTTCCAGAGGATGGAAGCTGAAAACCTAGCTTCAGTGATTGATGCCAGGTAACCCACTGCTCCCAGCAGGCCCCCGGGGACAACATAGAGATTTGACTTGGGTGTACAAACCTAGAATTGGATTCCATTTTGCTTTTATTGATTACTGTTTACCAAATCAGATGAGATAATTTAATTTAATTATGTCATTTGTCAGAGGAGGACACTGAAGCCCAGAGAGAAATAGTGACTTGGCCTAGGTCTCCTGACTAGTAGTGGGGTTATTGCTGTAAATCAGGACTCTTTCACTCTTGACGGTGCCATTTTAAAATTATACAGCTTTATGCTACAAGGTGTCTCATGTCAGCAAGTTAATTGTAAGCCCCTCAGGGAAAGAACTATTTTTCTAATTGTATAGAAAATTTCCCCCTTTTTCTTCATTGTGTTTAGTTAGGGGACC
Source organism: Theropithecus gelada (assembly GCF_003255815.1). Taxonomy (NCBI): domain Eukaryota; kingdom Metazoa; phylum Chordata; class Mammalia; order Primates; family Cercopithecidae; genus Theropithecus; species Theropithecus gelada. The sequence goes on along the minus strand of NC_037668.1, from coordinate 155,781,482 downwards.
CCAAGGAAGCTTAGTTGGGCTTAGTATATGGTAGATGTTCAGTGATTATTTGTTGACTGACGGACTGACTACTGACTGAATAGTGTGGTGTGTACTTCCTAGAATAATTCTCTGGGATATAATGGTATTACATCTGTTTTTTACAATGAATAGTGTTGACACTTACTTTTTTAGTGTGCTTATCAAGTTTTATCCTTACATAATCTGTTTGAGAGGAGGGAAATCCTATTGGCCTCCGGGGAGGTAATCTTTTAACACGAGATTGTGATTTGCCCAGGGCCACACAGTTAAGAGACACCATAAGCTTAGCTCTAGACATTAACTTTGCCCTTTGCCATTCCAAATCAGGTTTAACTTTTTTGTGAACAAGATTCTGCCGCAGTATCGTGATGCAGTCATGTCTCACACGCTCATCTATATCCCCTCCTACTTTGACTTCGTGCGTCTTCGAAATTACTTCAAGAAGGAGGAACTGAATTTTACCCACATCTGCGAGTACACGCAGAAGTCCGGTGTCTCCAGGGCCAGACACTTCTTCCTTCAAGGAGAGAAACAGTTTCTGCTTTTCACAGAGCGCTTCCATTTCTACAAAAGGTAAAGTGGTGCCAGGTTTCAAGCTTCCTGTCTGCAGGGGACGTGCAGGACAAATCATGGCCTGCTCTGAATGCATGGCAGGCTTCGTGGTGTTGTGAGATCATCCCTCACTCTCCCACTCTTACAAAGTAGCGAGAGTTTTTGGCCTGGACAGACTCTTCTTAGTTGATTAGTTGGTTTTTTCCCAAAATGGGCATTGCTGAAGAAGGACGTAGAAACCAAAGCATACCCTGTGTATAACCCTGGAGTGAAGCTGTGGTTGTACACTGCAGGAAGGACATTACAGGACAGCTCCGATGAATACAAGGAAGGGGAGGGACCTTCCCCGTGTTCACTTGAGTTTTCCCTGTCTAGACTTTTTCCCTCTGTCTTCCCCCAATGCACAGACAAGCATTGAGAGCTGTGTTTCCTGGGGAGATGGAGGCTGAGTACAATGTCAGTTTCCAGACACTTGCAGTGCTCCTGAGGTATGCACAGATACTCCCTACCAAGGAGAACTAGGACCATGAGCTCCTTGACATTCGCAGGAGGTAAAAGGGTAAGGGCTTCAAGTTGAATGTTGAAGGGTTTCAGTGTTTGCTTAGCTTTCCTACTAGGTGACTTTGACAAAATAAGTTGATTGGCCTTTTTGTTATTTTTTTAAAAACTCAGGCCAGGTGCGGTGGCTCACGCCTATAATCCCAGCACTTTGGGAGGCCAAGGCAGGCGGATCACCTGTGGTCAGGAGTTCAAGACCATCCGGGCTAACGTGGTGAAACCCCATTTCTATTAAAAATGCAAAAAATTAGTTGAGCGTGGTGGCGTGTGCCTGTAATCCCAGCTACTTGGGAGGCTGAGGCAGGAGAATCGCTTGAACCTGGGAGACAGAGGTTGCAGTTAGCTGAGATGATGCCATTGCACTCCTGCTTGGGCAACAAGAGCGAAACTCCATCTCAAAAAAAAAAGAAAACGAAAAAGAAAAAAAAACCCTTTAATTAGGATAGTGGCGGCCCTTTTGGCCCTAGAGCTCATGTATTTTATTGTTTTGCTGAGTCTCTCTCTGTTGATAAATAGAAAAAGCTTTTTTATTTTATTTTTAGATTTTTATTTTCAATTTTCATAGGTACATAGTATGGAAGAGGCTTTTCTTAACCCTTGCCTGCAGAGATATGTAAATTATATTCTGTTACCTCATCCTGATTTCGCAGTAATGTCCAGTGGATTTAAGTTCTGACTTTACTGTTTTATTAACTTACAATGGGTGCATTTTCTCAGAGAATCCCTAACAGATACACCAGAAATCTCCCAAGGTTTGGAGCACATTAGACGATGCACTTTGGATTGCATTACCTTTTAATTTATGCTAAAACGATTAGGATGGTGCTCCCCAAATAATGTTCTTGTTACCAGGATGGGGAGGGAGGAGTCCCAGCAGCTTGCCTAGGCATAGCAAAGCTGGCATGGCATGACCTCTTAGAGAGTTGAGGATTGATTAAATTTGTGTTTCCCAGGCTCCATTCTTGGCTACCCAGAGAAGGCTGCTTGGCCAAAGAGTGTTAATGAATGCTTGCTTGTTGGCCTCATTATTTGCTCTGTTCCAGTAAGTTGTCGTTTCCATTCATGTTGGAAAGTGTCTGGGGGAGTTGCACTCATCAGGTCTTAAAAGCTCTTAGCTTTCTATCGTCTTGACAAATGAAAGCAAGCCCTTTAAGTGAAGTGGATGGATTGGAAAACTTCCCAGTGTGATTGTCTATAGCAACTGTGAATTAAGCTGGGATGAGGACTGCTCTTAAATATCTCAGCAGCTTTTCAAGGACAGGGCATGGCGCCCTTTGTAAGCAGGACAGTCCCCTGTATTATACTGTCTGTTTATTTACCAAGCTGTGTTGCCCTCAAAGTCACGATAAGGACAAATCTCAGCATATGCCATTTGCTTTATGCCCTGGGCCAGGTTAATTGGTGTTTCTTTTGCAGAAGATGAATGGAAATAATGTGCTTTAGAGTTCTGTAACAGCTAATTATCTCAAAGTTTCCAACTATAGAATTTTTTGCTTGAGAGATCACCAAGGTGATGATGGGTGTTTTCGTGTACAGTGTCTCTGTGATTTGTTTTTTTTTAATTTGACCTTGGAAAAGGTACGCTTTTTGGAGGGGGGCTGGGTTGTGCGTTTGTTTGTTGTTTGTTTTTTTAGACAGTCTCACTCTGTTGTTCAGGCTGGAGCGCAGTGGCGTGATCTTGGCTCACTGCAGCCTCTGCCTCCTGGGTTCAAGCAATTCTCGTGACTCAGCCTCCCGAGTAGCTGGGATTACAGAAGTGCATCACCACGCCTGGCTGATTTTTGTATTTTTAGTAGACAAGGTTTCGCTATGTTGGCCAGGCTGGTCTTGAACTCCTGGCTTCATGTGATCTGTCTACCTCAGCCTCCCGAAGTGTTGGGGTTATAGGCATGAGCCACTGTGCCCGGCCAGAAAATGTACATGTATTTCATATTGTAGTATCTGACTCTGTTTTTATATTCTCTATGACAGCTGGCAGTGTTAGGAAGATTCGAATTCATTTTTGAGTTAGCAAAAATTTTTTAACCTGAAGATTTGTTTTATTTGGGGAAGATTAAACTAGCAGAATCTTAGAATTAGATGAACATTTAGTCGTGATAGCCCTCCCAACGATGGGTCACAGCTCTTTTCCAGTGTGTTATCAGTGGGTTTCCACGGTAGGGAGTATCTCAATCAGGAGGCAAGTCAGAAACTGGAGGTGGGATTTGTGGAGTTTGGAAAGGCTGCTGGGAGTTTCTGAGTACTCCCTTCCCCTCCATGAGAATCCCTGTTCTAGAAGTAGTAGACTTGGTCTTTATGGACCGTAGGAAGGAGCCAGCCTTTCAAGTTCATTGTGGTTGCCTCATTTGTCTTTAACAGTGGCTGGTGAAATAGACATCTGGAAGGTCCTGTCAGGGTGATTAGGCTGTGTTTGTAGGAGTCACTGAAGACAAAGCATATGTAAGGGAGGAGGAAGGCAGGAGAAGGGGTGCTCAGGCTATGGAGACTTGGCACTAACTGCCCCTTGGAAAAGGCCCTGGCCATGTTCTCTGTTGCCAGGAGATACTTAGTCTCTATTGTGGTTGCATTGGGACTGAGACAGATTTTCGTGTGTGTGTGTGTGTGTGTGTGTGTGTGTGTGTGTGTGTGTGTGTGTTTAATATAACTCTTAACGGTTTTATTGTTTTGCTTTTCCTGATTGTGAAGGTATTACACAGTTATTGTAGAGAACTTGGAAATTTTAGGTTAAAAATCTCACTGCCGTGATATAAATACTCTTTTTGGTATTTTTTTCCATCTTTTTTATATGAAAAATGTGTGCGTGCATGTATGCACCTGCACGCATGCACACGCAGGTGTTTTTTTTAAAAAAAAAAAACTTAAATGGGGATCTTTTTTTCTTTTAGGGATTTTTTTCCTTTGAGATGTTTTATGTGCTCACTGAAAAAGATTCAAAGATGTTAACATTTTGGCCTGTATATTTGTATATCGTGGATTTTTTGTGTATATTTTTAAGTTACTATATATAGCTCTACCACATCCTCTCTTCCCCCAGGTTTTTATTTGAAAAGATTTCATTGTGAAAGAAAATTGTTAAGAGACTAACAATAAACATCTGTTTATTTATAAACCCTTTTACCCCAGATTCCACCAGCTGTTCTCATTTTATCACATTTGCACATACCCATCTTCTCTCTATCCCCACTCACATCTCTTATTTTTTCTTCCTGAACCACTTGAAAGTAAAGTAGCATGAATCTTCAGTGACACTTTACCCCTAAATATTTTAGCATGTAGCTCCTAAAAACATTCTTTTATCTAACCATAGCACCACTATCATGCTACTTGATGTTACTACAACAATATCATCTGATATCTAGTCTATATTCAGATTTTCCTAGTTGTCACTGAAATGACCATTATAGCCCTTTCCCTTCTGGCCAAAAAGGATTCATTAAGGATCATACATAGCATTTGGTTAACTTATTGCTTTTGTTTCTTTAATCTAGTTTAGTTCTCAATTGGGGGACAATTTTGCTCCCTCAGGGACATTTGGCAATATCTGGAGACATTTTTGGTTATGACAACTGGAGGATTATTCTGGTGGTTCTAGTGGGTTGAGACCAGTGATGCTGCTAAACACCTTCGTTCACAGGACAGCCCCCAACAACAAAGAATTAACTGTCTCCGAATGTCAGCAGTGTTAACACTGAGAAACCCTCATCCAGAATAACTCTCTTGCCTTTTTACTTTTTCATCACATTGACATCTTTTTGAAGAGTCCAATCTGGTTTCCTGTAGTATGTCTCACAGTCTAGATTCACCTAATTGTTCCCTTATTATTTAGATCAGTGGTTCCCAAACTTTGCTGTACGTTAGAATAGAAGCTTTTAAAAATCCAAATGCCCAGGTGGCATCCCAGTACCAATTAAATCGCAGTATCTGGGATGGGGACAAAACCTAAGTATTAATTAAAAAAAACAAAAACAAAAAAAAACCAGCCAGATGATTTCAATGTGCAGCAGTTTGGGGACGACTGATTTAGAATAAATATCTTTTGATAAGAATCCTACTTAGGGAATATTACTTACTTTCTACCTCATCTCATCAGGAGGCACGTAATGTCACTTTGTCTCATTTTGGTGATGTCAAATCACTAAAATCACTTAGTCAGTGTGCGTATGTAATTAAAAAGTAATGTGTGAGGTAAACATCACATTGTATTTAATGGCTATGTAGTATTACATTGGTTAGTTAAGCTAGCTTCCTTTTAGTGGCATATAGTGTTTTTTTTTTCTGTTTTCTGCTGTTGTATATAGTAATATGCAAAACATCCTTATGCATATATTTTGATGAACTACTTACCTAGTTATTTTCTTGGGATAGATTTTTAAAGGAAAACTTGTTAGCACAGAGGCTGTACACAGTTAAAAATGTGTCATGCATTGCCACTTATTTGCTCCTTCACATCTTTTCCGTATCTTCTCCCGAATTCATAGACAAAGTAATTTATGCTCCATTGACCTATTTCTCCGAAACCCCATAGACTGAATTATTGCTACTGATGTGGTAGTCAAAATGATACCTCATTGTTTAGATGTCTTTTTCTTGCTTTTTTATGTCTTCTGTAACTTTCAATGGAAGGTAGAGGCTTAGGTAAATAATGCTTATGTCTGGCCACACCCCTTCCGTAGGCCAATGGTGTGGGTGCTGTCAATCTAGTCAGGATTTGATTTTTATAGATACCTTCCCAACACCACAGACTTCAAATACCTCCAGCAAACAGTGGGCTTGGTGTAGGCTCTCGGGTGCTGGCGGGTTTTTCTCAGTGTCCTGATCGCTCAGCTGTCACTAAGGCCTCGACACTGAGTCCAGAGGAGGGTCTCACTCCACACTCGGACCCCTCCTCACAGGAGGCCTCTTGCTTGTTTCTCCTTGCAAGGCATCAAGTCGGGAGGAGGGGGTTCTCCTGGTCCAGCTCAATTTTTGGCCACCCTTTTTATTCCACGCTTTGGGGGTGAGGCTTTCTTAGGGTTCCTGCCCCGCCACCTCCGTGGCAGCCAGACTCTACCTTTTATCTGTGAGAGATCTTTGTGGTGAAGCGTATACAGCTTCTTCCCCAGTTGTGGCAGAACTCTGTTTGTATCAGTGCAGGAACTTGGGCTGAACAGGTTTCTTACCCCTTCCCCTAGAGCAGAATGCTTTTTACTGGGTGCAAGTCTTGTGTAGGGGAAAATGGAAGGGTAGGGGTTTACTGCCCTTCCATTAAGGGCAGACAACTTTTGCTTCTCCTCAGCCACCTCCTGCCATGAAGTGGCTTGCCTGTCCCTGCTTGCAACTAGGGGTAGGGGACAGGGTGGTTCCTTCCCTCTTTCCCATCTGCTTCAGGTGTTTGCCATGGGTTTCACTCTAATGGGCCTGGGAAGTAGGTGGGCTTTCATGTCCCTACCACCAGTGGGATCTCCCTCGGGTCTTCTGCTTCCTCCAGGGCTCCCAGTGCAGGCCTCTGGAATGAGCTCTTGAGTGGATGTGAACTAAAGGAGCATCCAGGGATCCTTGGGGTTCTGAAGTCAGGCAAGCCTATTCTTGCCCTTTAAGAATTTGTTAAAAGCGTATCTATTTTCTTACTACCCACTTTTTTGGCAGAGGCCGTCTTTCTCCTGTGCTCCTCCTAAGGTGCAGTAGTTCCTGTATCCTGTTTTTCCTCAGAAGGGCTATACTCTTTGGAACTTAGTCCATGGTGGGCTGAAGCTGGCTCACACTGGCTCTTGAGACCTGGTTGCACGTCTCTGTGTCAGCAGCGTGACATTGGTAGCTTGAAACTGACAAATCCTTCAAATTAGCACCCTCCCTTTCTCCCACTGAGGACCAATTATTAAACATACACCAGCTCACCACCTAATTCAGGTTACCTGATTGCCTCATGATGGTAGCTCTCTGGGCTCAAGAAAAGGAACATTTTTGTATAATAGATTATCTGACTTTTTCTTATTAGTATAGGAGCAATATTGTCTTGAGTTTTATACATTCTAAGCAGAAGTAGAACTCAGTGTTGTTTTTATTTTGAGAACTAGTGAGGTAGAACAGTTTATTCAAGTTTATTAGCCATTAGAATTCCTTCTTTACGGAAAGGATGTTGAAAAGTGAACCACATAATAGATCACAGTCATGGTTTGGGAAAGGAAGATCTCCAGAGAGATCAGGATGAGCCATGAGGGAGAAAGACAAGGAAAACTTATCTTCTGTGAAAGAAATACAATCCCCAAGGGAGTCTAACGTCTTCAGTGTATGAGAGAAACTTAACAGGAAAAATGAGAAGCTTGTCAACGTATAAAATCTTTTGTTACGGAATCCCACAGGGAACGGTTGACCTCAGCCTGACTGAACCATACTGTGAGTCAGTCCCTTGGGTCTACACCACCCCCCACCACAGGGCAGCACTGTGCAGCCGGGAAAGAGGTGGCAATGCATACGCTGTTGAAACTAATTGCTTTCTCAGGATGCCTAGTGGGTCCTTGCGCAGGGTTTTGACATCTGCCATGGAGTTAACATGTCTCCAGAGTGGCAAGAAAAGACTTACAGGAGTGTATTTACAATTTGTACAGCTTATTTTATGTACTGGGTCTGACTGGTCTCCATTCTTTTTTGCCTGATTATAATAAGGCTAATGTTCCATTTTAAGTGCCTGCTTTTTAAGTTTTCTGTGACAGATTTTTAAATCCTGATCTATTCTTTCCCATGATACCTCAGCCTACCCAGAGTAGGATCAAGAAATGTGTATTTATTTTATCATTATCTTAAGCCAAATATTAGGACTTTGAATAAAAGTCATAAAATGACTTTGTCATAAAAGTAAGTGCTGCCACCTCAGAATAACTTTTGTTCTGTTATTTGTGCCACTGTTTTTCTCCATTAGCAGGAAGCAACAAGCATGAACTATGCCTCTGTACAACTCCTAGGTAGTTTTTCTAGAACTTGTTTCTCAAGTTGACATAGCTCTCTCTTTCCAATTCTAACAGGTATACAATAAAAGGCATCAGGAACCTGATTTTCTATGAACTGCCGACATATCCACACTTTTACAGTGAAATCTGTAATATGCTGAGAGCCACCAACAGAGGAGAAGAGGCCACGTGGACCTGCACTGTTCTCTACTCCAAGTATGATGCCCAGAGGTTAGCTGCCGTGGTTGGTGTGGAGCGGGCGGCACAGATGCTACAATCCAAGAAGAATGTCCACCTCTTCATTACTGGAGAAAAATGAAATTTTGTTGGACAGGAAGTGGTATTTGGCATGATACATAATGTTTGATTCTATGCCACTCCAGAATTGGACCCAATTCTGATTACTTACAGAAGAAGGATTGATACAAAGAAAGTGCATGAGTCAATGTCAGTATTATCTGACATTTCTTTCTTTTCAGGTTATGTGTCCCTGAAAAGTTAAATGTAAACCAGATTTTGGTAAATCACATTTTTCAGAAGTGAAGAGGGGGCTAGAAGGACTCTGAGAAGTTGGTAGAAGAAAACTTCCACTTGTGAATATTTTTATGAGACATAAATTCTTTTATTACAATTTACCTCTAATTTATTACACTTAGTAAATTCTTCCAGATTTTTCTATTTGTTTGACACTTTCTTAAAGTAAGAATACGCATCATTGCTTGTGAGAACTGGTTATGAGACATTGGAATACTTCCTGCTGCTACATGTCATCTTAATTTTGGATGGCATGGGTTTTGTAAAACTTACTTTCCCCCAGCCAAACTTTTTTGAAACCTTAGATAATCTACCTTAATTCAGCCTAGAAGAGTACATTGATTCACTGATCTTTTTTAATGTTCATAATAGTAAATGTTTTAGTTTTGTTCAAATATATGCTTAAAATCACGTTATTTAAAAAACATATCTGCTCTGTCTCAAGAAGTAATTTTGTTGAAACTCCATGTTAAAATATCCATCTTCAACAGTAGGGTCTTCATAATAGCTGGTCATTTTTTGAGTCATAACAGATGCAAATAAAAAGAAAATTACATTTTTAACAACATTTTTATTTTGAAACATTCTCAAACAGAAAAATTACAAGTACAGAACCTGAACCATTTGAGAGTAAGTTGCCAACCCAATGGGCCTATCACCTTTAAATACTTTAGTATGTATTTCCTGTAAACAATTAAGAGTATTGTTTGTGACTAGGAATGCCCCACCAATAAGGATCATGTGAACATTCCAAAATCCAAAAATATTCGAAACACATCTGGTCCCAAGCGTTTCAGATAAGAGATATTCAACTCATCCTAGTATGGACTTGTAGTTTCTTCTTTTATTCATGGGTTACAGTTTGTTACATCATTATTTCTTTAGACGTGTAACTGGTCTCAAAAATGGCCGGTAGGAGCACCTTCAAGTTAGCCCCTGTGTACTTTTGACATGTCACCCCTCTACTTGGGCACCGCTGTATTTTTTGACAATGAGACATTGCAGGTTTCTCTACTCCAGCCCTGCTTGCTTTTAGTAGGAAATTAGTTTAAAAGGTTAGATTGGAGTGCTTACTGTTGTGGTGCCACTCATCCCAGGCGCCGTGGTCAGAACTTGGGAATTGTGTACACATATGCACATACATATGTACACATGTTATCTAAATTTGCTTCACATTAGTATCTAAATTTACTTTCATATCCATGTATTGAAAACCATGAAATCACACCAGTACCTCCAATTCTAGTCCAACAGCACAGGGTTGCTTCTCATTTTCTTTCCATATTGATAACTCCTTTCTCAGACAGTGGCTCCCATTATCCTCAACATAATAACCCGTGATTGGTACAGACTTTTTATCCTTGGGCACATTTAAAACTGCTTATCAAAAAAAAAAAAAGTAAAATCACTTTTGAAGTAGTATTTCTGCTAAACATTGAAATAGACATTTTTACTTCTGTCTTTTTCTCCAGCATGGTAAATAAAACCATTTATTCCATATTTAGATGGTTTTCTAAATTTCAGAAAATTTAGTTGGTAGATAAAAGCCAACCAAACCCATGCTACAAATAACTTTATATCTGTAGGCATGTCCTGTGGCTATTGGCATAATTGTACTGCTGTTTATCATAGATCCGGTATATTGTGAGAAAAGAAATGAGTTTATTTACCTCGTTCAGAAATGTGAGACAAAGGGACTGGGATTACCTGGATCTTTCTTTTTTTTTTTTAGATCAAGTCTCGTTCTGTTGCCCAGGCTGGAGTACAGTGGCATAATCTAGGCTTACTGCAATCTGTGCCTCCTGAGTTCAAGCAATTCTCATGCCTCAGCCTCCCGAGTAGCTGGGACTACAGGCACATGCCACCATGCCCAGCTAATTTTGTGTATTTTTAGTAGAGATGGGGTTTCACCATGCTGGCCAGGCTAGTCTCAAACTCTTGACCTCAACTGATCCGCCCGCCTCAGCCTCCCGAAGTGCTGGGGTTACAGGCCTGAGCCACCATGCCTGGCCGATTACCTGCATCTTTTTCTACTGCCATATTCTTTTGCCTGTGAATTGTAGTTCTCATGGTTTCCATTATCACTATTCACAAGACTCCCAAATCTCCAGCTTCTCTGGCTCTCCACTCACATATGAGCCTGGATTTCAAATCCATGATGTAGCCCCACAAATAACCATTTTATTAAGCACCCCTAGTGATTTTCCTGCTGGCGTAGAGCCAAACCCAGCCAACTGCTTCTTGCCTGCAGAGAGCACTGAGGATTTCAAGTGTGAACAAAGTAGTGCTGCTTTGTTCCTGGCTCAGCACCTGGAAAGAAGGTAAGCCTGTGCAGTTGGCTCTGGCTCCTTAGTGCATTGCAAAGAGTGGAGACTCTGGAATGGTTTTATTAAAAGGATGCCTTAACATCTGGTCTCTCTCACACATAATAAGGGAGAGGAGAGGCTACTGAAATACAGATACATGAGCTGGGATTACACACTATCTGGATGTTAACAAGGCTCATTTGCAGGAAGCAAGTGCCTATATAGGGTCTGTGGAATATAGACAAAGGAGTGGTCCCAGTCCTGGGAAGAGTGGAATTGAAAGGTAGGAAAGGAACTTACCCAGAAAGTAACACTTTTAAATGTTTTTTTCTTTCCCCATAGTTAAAACAACCAGCTTAGCACTTTTCTTTTTGAGAGAGAAAAAGCTTTGAATCCTGGATGCTTCTCACAGCTGGCTGCACCATGTGCAATGTTCAAAAAACAAGAACAAGCTAATCATAGAGAACCAGCAGCAGCTAAACAGCCCTCTGCTGGCTTCCAAAGGGCTTATAATTGAGTGCAGATGGTCCTGGCGGAGATGGGGAATGTGTCCCTGCTGACTCCTCATACCCCAGAGGACCAAGGGGGGCTCATGAAGGCTCTCAGCCCTAATGGTGCCCTCGTGAGGGCCAGGAGCTAGGCTGCTGAAGGAGGAAAGGGAAAGGCAGGTGGGGCCAGACCCTGTTGGCCACCTTCTGATCAGCCTTCCCAAGGCCACATGAGTAGATCTAGGGTCTCAAGATTACAGAAGGCCTGGGGTGAGGGAGCAAGAGTTGGAAGTTCTTTATAGTTGTCTGAAGAGCCTCATCGTCCAACTGCAGGTGGCTCTGAGGTGCCAGAAGCTTGATGGAAAAGGAATGTCAGTGGAATGCTCAGAAGTGGCTCTTTTCAGAGCATGGCCTCTGAGGAGGGTGGGGCCACCCCAGCTAGCCCTCCCTCCCTCTAGCCATCCTCTCCTTCCAGTCCCTTTCCCATGTTTTCTCTCAAAGGAGCATGGTGGTGATCTTCATTACCAAATTTCTACTCCACACTTATTTTTAAAAGCTTTTCTGAAAGCCTGGCTACATAGAATTCTAAACAGATTTCAGTCAACTTTTAATTACAGAGTCAGTGAATGGAGAGTAAATACACATATAATCCAAAATTGATGTAAGCATTGGAAGGTGAAAGAGGGAACGCTTCTTTCCCTCTGGGCCTGGCCGTTTCCTCCCAAGTGAACCCCATGATGTTCAGCCGTCTTCCTCCTATACCACATTCTCCCACCAGAATGGCAGCAAAACTACATTTTGTGTCCTGTGTCTAAAGCTAAACACTTATTCCTGTCTACTCAAGTTTGCTTTGTTTCTGTTTCCCTTCTATGAGGACCTTCCCCTCCTCAGATGTGGGGAGGAGTTGCCTCCACTTGCATTACGTGTATTTCAGGGTAGGTCCTGGGCTTCCCTTACACCTCTGGTCATGTTGCTGTTATTCCTATGGTAGGTAAGGGGATGAAAAAGAACAGAGCTCCAGGCCTTTTTCAAGCAAACTGGTTTTCTCAATAGTTACAGCCCTATGCTCAAAAGGAGTCAGGACAGAAATGTGACTGCCATAAGGAGCTGTTTGCTTTGCACAGAGAAATCGAATCTTTTTCCTGCTGGGCAGCTCAATGCAGATGTCCCCTCTCTGCTGGGAAAAACAGCTGTCCTTGCTTGTTCTCCTGATGGCCCCTCACAGTCAGGTGTGGGATGGCACATTCCTAGGTGCTCCTGGCCAAGCTGTCATGGGCTTCAGTCTTGGGCCTCTGCAGCTGGCTGTGACCAGGTGGAAACTGTATTCTCAGCTGACATAGAGAAGGAAAGGCAGTCTGCCGCTTGGCTGATTTGGGAATTGTGCTGAATTCCTGCCCATCTGTTCTCCCAGCTGAGCCAAGGCCAAAGATGTCTACCTTTTGCCAACCTAGGGAATGACACAGAGCACGGAGTGCCATCACTGTGACATCTGCCCCAGTGCCCTGCACCCCTCGTCCTCACTGACCTCTGCAGCCCCTCTCATCTGCCAGCTTGATTCCGCAGGGAGAGGCGCCCCTGGGCTCACAGCTGGTGTTTGTCCACAGATGTTCGTGGGTTTCTGTCTTTGTGTTCTTTCATTTTTCAAAGCTGGGTGTTGGGACCAACATCATCACCGACATTCTGTGGCTCTAAGCAAGTCCTCACGACCACTTCTCAGTTTTCTCATCTTTATAAAGCAGGGAGTAATCCCCACTCTCCTTACAGAGGGACTGCGCGAGGAGGGAAGAGACTGCTATTGTTTGCCCTATGTCCACCTGCTTCCCTAGTTCCAGAACGCTGGATTTTAATGAGATAACAAAGCACCTAGTAAAAACACTGCATCATTTTCCATCCCCCATCCCCCACCCCTTGCAGTAAGATGTGGCCCGTGAGACAGAAGCACTAACTACTGAGCAGGAATTCTAGGGGAGTTCTTTGAAACTCAGAGGAGTACCGCTTTTACCTTTTGCTCTTCTCTTTTTCCTGTCTGGAACGCAGAAGTGATGGCCAAAGCTCCTGAGGCTGTAAGCTCCGTACATAGGATAGTGGTGGAGAAAGACAGAAGGAGCCTGGTTCTCCAAGGACGTTGTAGAGCTGCCATACCAGTCCTGCATGGTATTCCTGTGCGCCACTCTTATGTGAACACATAAACGCCTAATTTGTTTAAGCCACTAAGCCAGGCCTCTATTAGCCGTTCCTGACTGATACAGAAGACAAAAATGGCACCACAGACTCCTGACCTCCAAAGACACTGCCTATTCTTTCGTCTGCTCTTGGTAGGCACCAACATGGGGACTGTACTTCAGGGTTGATGCTGGCCATTTGGTGGCAGTCAGGAGTGGCACTCAGGAGTCTCTGCTAGCAATTCTGATGTGTCCATTCCACACTGGATCCATAGAATGAGGGAACACAAGTGTCTTCTCATAGGATTTGTGCAAACAGTGATCGTTGCAGGAAAATACTTAGCAAGAGAACAGACTTCAGCTCTCTGAAGGCTGATGACCACCTGTTTTTCATCTCTTCTAGTGTATGTCCAAGCTAAATTAGGTCAAATAGGAAATGAGTCAGAATCCCCAATTCAGTAGTAACTTACAGGTCTTGTGATCCAATCTGCCACGATCCGTTAATTACCTATACGTCATCCTTGAGAGGTGGCCTCCAGCTTCTGCTTGAATTCCTTCAAGGATGGGGGGTGCTCACTGTGGCTTTTCTAATCATCTCTGACTGTTAGAGACACTGTGAAACTTTTATCCATCAGTCCTGTTTCTGAAGTTCTACAGTACAAATCTGTTTTTTTTTTTTTCCCACTTGTTAAGCCTCAACTATTTGAAGACATCTACCATGTCTTCTATGAGACTTCTCCAGGCCAATCATCCTTACTTCCTTCAACTCTTATTTTTTTTTTCCTGAAAGGTTATTCTTTTAGTCTTATTTATTTAAAAAGCAACCTATGTCCATTCAGCAAAGACAAGTAAAATGGTGAAAAACAAAAATCAAAACTACATTTGGTGATCATTATTAATATCTTATGTTTCCTCACAGATTCTTTTCTGCATGAATGATAATAATAGCCAACAATGTGTGTGTGTATGTGTATATATATATGTGTGTGTGTATATATATGTGTGTGTGTGTATATATATGTGTGTGTGTGTATATATATGTGTGTGTGTGTGTATATATGTATTTGCATTAAAAGGTGGTTTTAAAGGTAACACTTTTTGGAGTACTTATTAAGTGCCAGCAACTCTTCCAAGCTCTTTGCATGTATTAAATCAGTTAATCCCCCCACCCATTTGAGGTAAGCATCCTTATTTTTCCCCATTCTATAGAGAAGGAATCTGACATTTAGAGGTATGAAATAACTTTCTTAGCAGGACTGCCAGCATTTGAACACAGGTAGCATGACCCTGGAAACCTACATTGTTGTTCACTAGATAATTACTTTTCTAAAAACAAAACAAAAAAGCCCTCAATAAATAGTACCTATTATTACCCTTTTTAAGGGAGCAATCTTCTTAATTGTTGAACTCTTAAAAGAAGGACTAAGGGATGGCTCAAACCTGTAATCCCAGGACATTGGGAGGCCGAGGTGGGTGGATTCCTTGAGGTCAGGAGCTCAAGACCAGCCTGGCCAACATGGCAAAAACCCATCTCTACTAAAAATACTGAAATTAGCTGGGCATGGTGGCAGGTGCCTGTAATCCCAGCTTCTCGGGTGGTTGAGGCACAAGAATCTCTTGAACCCAGGAGGCAAAATTTGCAGTGAGCCGAGACCGTGCCACTGCACTCCAGCCTGAGCAACAGAGGGAGACTGTGTCTCAAAAAAAAAAAAAAAAAAAAAAAAAGACGAAGGGAGATGATAATATTTTCTTGGGGACGGTTGTTATAAACATTAATTGAGATGTTTGTGTGCCATCCTTCTGGATGCCACCAAGTGACATTCTTTTTTTTTTTTTTTTTTTTTTGAGACAGAGTCTCGCTCTGTTGCCCAGGTTGGAGTGCAGTGGCGCGACCTCGGCTCACTGCAAGCCCCACCTCCCAGGCTCATGCCATTCTCCTGCTTCAGCCTCCTGAGTAGCTGAGACTACAGGCGCCTGCCAGCGTGCCCAGCTAATTGTTGTGGGGTTTTTTTGTATTTTTTGTAGAGATGGGGTTTCACTGTGTTAGCCAGGATGGTCTCGATCTCCTGACCTCGTGATCCGCCCGCCTCGGCCTCCCAAAATATTGGGATTACAGGCGTGAGCCACCATGACTGGCCACCACCAAGTGACATTCTGAAGGAGAATTCAAGCACCTGAAAAGCATAACGTCTCATATGTCAGGATTATTTAAGGCATATTTTTCACTCCTTTGCTGCCCCGTTTATCCTTGGTCCATTGAGCTTTACCCAGAGAGACTAAATTCTTAATATCAGTTCAAATAAAAATTAAAATTTTTGTTTCTTGAAACACACTCATGCACAGAGAAGCAGCATAAGAATGTGTGAGCACTGAAGTCAAGCTGCCTAGGTTCAAATCTTTCCTATTTTCTAGCTGCGTAACTTTTGGCAAATTCCTTAAACTCTCTGTACCTCAGTTGCTATCTGTAAAATGGGGATGGTCATCATAACACCTGTCTTGAGAGTTATAATAACTAAGTTACTTAATCCATGCAGGGCACTTATAACAGGACTAGACCTTCTTTTCCACGTTACAAAGCTTACTAAAGTTTTAGAGAATTAATTCTTATTTTGGATTATTCTTACTTACATGCCTCATACTCTTCAAGTGAAAGAAAAGAGATTTTGAGAGAGAATAATTCAGAAAAACAGCTGTAGGGATCTTTTTTACTTGGCAAATTCCAACTCTTAGGGGTGAGGAACGCTTATGCGTTATGAACACCAGGTGGCGCTGTAAACAAGTACAGTAAGGATAGCTGCACTTCCCCCTCGGGTGCCGGCCTTGGGTTGTGCTGCTTGTGCCTGGCAGCTCTCAGAGCTAGAGAAGACAGAGACCTAGGCCTCTTTTTTTTTTTTTTTACAACTTCAATACATAGGAAGTTGAGAAATTGAAAGAGTTACAAAAAACTGTGGTAGAATTTGTTTATAAGTTAACACCTTATTAAAATGATTTCACAATAGTGTATTTATTTCAGGAAATAATTTTATGGAGTAGTGAACATTACCTTTTAAGAAATGGAAAATCTCCAATAGGTGCTATTGCATATTTAAACTCACAAATAATTTCTTAAAAACTGACTTAACAAACCCTAAATTATAATAACTATGAGTAGCCTCATTTGGTTATTCATAACCCAATTCAGAACCAAATTTACATATATGAGGCCCAAGCCCAACAGCCCCCTGGCTTCCCATAACCACACTCTGGCTACACCTTTCTGCAGAGAAGAGATTGACTATAATCCCTTTAGAAGTGTGGTTTCTTGTCTAACCTTTTTCCAGAGGGGTTAGAGTTTCTCTCAGAGAGAGGGAGATTTTCTCTACTGGGTACCTCCCTAACTTCTTTTCCATCCACTGCTCCCAGGCCTAGGTTGTCACTTCCTTCCTTCTTGAGACTATCCACTCCCGTACCTAGGCCAGGGTGGATGTCCTCACACTTGCCCTTTGGTCCTCCTCTTGGGAACAATACTTCCCAAGCCAAAAGACATCAGGAAACCGTGGGGAAAGATAAGTGAATTAATATTTATGGAACACCTACTGTGGGCCAGGCACTGTCCTGGGTGCTTTATGTACATCAGTCATCTCACAACAACCCTCAAAAGCCAGCTGATTGCTTATCACCATATAGCAGGGGAAAACCATGCTCAGAGAAATTGGGCAGGTCTCCCAAAGTTAAACAACTGGCTAGTGGCCAATGCCACATGTTTTTTCTGAATCCCCATGTGATTGAATCCAGTGGAGAGGGAGGTCAGGACCAGCCACTCAGATGGTGATGAGTCTGCAAAGGGATTTCTCCCTTTCCATCTGTGCCCGAGTTTTGTCAGTTTTATCAACCCACTGCCTCAAACATGAGCTCACTTCTCTAACTTCCTTCCCACAGCTTTGCTTAGTTCAGACCTTCATTAGACTTCATGGCATAATCTACACTTTACAAACTGATAAACTAGGCTTTTAATCCCAGCTTTACCTTTTACTGGGAGTGTGACCTTTGGTAAGTTACTTACCTTTGCTTACCTCAGTTTCCTTATTTGTAAGGTAGAGATGATTATGTCTTTCTTGAGTGGTATTGTAAGGATGAAATGAAACCACATACATTAAAAAAGAAAAAGAGTCTCCTTCTCTCCCTTTTCCTTGGTCTGAGCGTTGATGTATCCATTCTGTGAATGTACTGAGCACCCACGATGTGCCAGGAATTATTTTAGGCACTTAGGACACAGCAATGAATGAGGGACACATATTTCCTGCACTCATAGAGTTAGAGTGCATGATTTAGACAGAAAAGAATTAGAGGCTAGATAAAAGTATAATTTCAGATGGTGCTAAATGTTGGAAGAGAGTAAAACAGGGTCAGATAATAGAGATCTTTGACCATCCTGTTTCCTTTGCCCAGAATGCCCAATCACTCCTCCTCCTCTGCTGAACTTACTCCTCTCTCAAGGCCCCCTTCAAATGATAATCTCTGTGAAATCATCACAGCTCACTATGAACTTTAATCGTGCCCTCCTCTAGACTTCCCCACTGGTTGTCTAAATCCACCTGCAAGGCTGAGAACATTCGCTCATATCTTACTCATTGTTCCATTCTGCGCACCTTTGTCCCACCCTCAAGCAAAGCTCCTTGAATATACTGAAGAGGAAAACAGACACTGTAACCCCAAACAACTACCTGATACCTTGGTTTGCGAGTGGCAAATCCGAGAGTGGGGAGAAAGGGGACAGGCATCCTGGTCCCTGTAGATGGGGACAAAGGAACAAACTTCCAAACAAAATGAACGATTCCCCTGGGATGTGTGTGTGTGTTTGTGTGTGCACACACCCATGTGCTCATGACTGTGTGTAGTGTGTGTACCTGTCTGTCATAGAGGCAGGGATGAAGGCTGATAGGAGGGAAAATCTACATTTTCTAGCAGGAGGGATACTAGTTCTTTTTGTTTTTTCCCAAAAGGCTTAAGAAGCCTTCCTGCAAAAGGCTGGATTTCTGGGAGCCACTTAAATGAAGGCATTTTGCACATGAAAGACATGTAGAGTCTGAATATGGTCACCTGCCCCTCACTGCCTGCAGTGAGCCGTCGGCCACCCACATCACCCCAGCTCCAGCACCACAGTAGCAGATTCATCGTTTTTAATGAGATACTCAGAGTCTGAGCACTCCTCCTCCCTGGGGTCCTAATCATTTCTCAGACAGTGGCTGCCCTGCACCCTGGAATTCAAGTTTTTGATTTGTTTCCCTTTCCAACTCCAGCCACAGCTGGGTGAGGAGGTGTCGATGGGAGGAGAATGGCTGTGGAACACCTGTCACAGAGTTCTTCCCAGCCCCTGTGGGTGGGCAGGGAGATATCCCGGTTTTGTTCTGTCTGTTATGAAACCTGAGGAGAAAGCTAAATCTGGCGGTACTGACTGAACTCCCGGGTCGAGAAAAGCTGCTTGAGAGTCTTGGGCACAGAAAGGAATCCAAGCCAGCAGCCATCATTTGTAGAGCTGCGTTTGTTCCCCACAGGAACCTGAACTCAGAGGAAATGCCAGCTGAGTTCTTCTTGCCCCATCTGTGACAGAATTCCAGCTGTTCCACGATAGCAGTCTGGCTTAGAGAGTGTAGTGGCTTCCCTATACTCCATCAAAACAAAGCAGGGTGACGTGTGAAGATACTAATTTTGGCTCCATTTTTATTGCTGTAAATGTATGTGCAAATTGCCACCAAAAAGTTAACCAGGTCTTGTGTTCCTTGCCTGGGGGAGCTTTGGGAGAGAGGTGAACAGCATTTTCCAGGCCAAGAGAACTTCGCTGGCGTGTCATGTAAGTAGAGGACATTGAAGCTAGGGTGGAGGAGGGGGAGACAGAAGCAGCCAAAGGAAAAGAGTTTTGAGGGTTCTCCTAGAACAGGAGGGAAGGATATTGACAAGACCTTCCTGTCCAAGCATGGCACAAAAGCCATGACATTGCTCCCTTGAAGCACTCACAGAAGTTTGGAAAATAAACGAGTAAACACGTTGATGGCGGTGAATCCATAGTGATCCGCAGCAACCTCAATTCTTGCCTCCTCAGAGGAAAGAATTCGACTGAGGGGCATCAAGCAGAAAAGGAGACCAAGGCAAGCTTTAGGGCAGGAGTGAAAGTTTATTAAAAAGCTTTAGAGCAGGAATGAAAGGAAGGAAAGTACACTTGGAAGAGGAACAAGAGGGCGACTTGAGAGATCAAGTGTGCAGTTTTGACCTTTTGACTTGGGGTTTTAGACGCTGGCGTACTTCTGGGGCTTTGCGTCCCTAATCCCCTGATTCTTCCCTTGGAGTGAGCTGTCCACATGCACAGTGGCCTGCTGGCACTGGGGCAGGGAGCATGCACACTGTTTACTGGAGCTGTATGCATGTTCACTTGAGACATTCTTCCCTTGCCAGTCAAATGTCTCTAAAGGTCATATACCAGTTAAGCTTTGCCATTTTGCCTTGTAGTGTGCATACTTGAACCCACTCACCCAGCTCCTGGGATCAGGAAGCTGCTGATCACCAGTTTCAGGTGTTTCTGTTTATTGGGAGACCGCCTTCCCCTAGCTCTGGCTAAAACCAATTATTATTTTAATGAGATATTTAACAGTCACCTGACCATCACCTAATAGTCGCCTAACATTCCTGGTGTGTGTGGGGGTGGTGGGAGTGGGGGTGGAGGGGTGCTTATCCTGCCCTGCTCATGTCTGACTAGCAGACATGAGCTACCTACCTTTTGTTACCTACTGTAACAAAAAGAGACCAGAGTAACTGAAGGCCAGGTCAGAAGGCCTTCCCTAAATGCTGTAGCCTCTATAAGACCTCCAGGATTTTTGCACAAATCTGAAAGGAGGAGCCCCAAGTATGACTAAATTGACTCTCTGGTCAATTAGGAGGGATGAGGTTTAGAGCAGATTGCATCTGTTTTAAAGATATAAATGAGGCCAGGCATGGTGACTCATGCCTGTAATCCCAGCACTTTGGGAGATCAAGGTGAGTGGATCACCTGACATCATGAGTTCGAGACCAGCCTGGCCAACATGGTGAAACCCCATCTCTACTAAAAATACAAAAATTAGCCGGGCATGTTGGCGAGTGCCTGTAATCCCAGTTACTCAGGAGGCTGAGACAAGAGAATCGCTTGGACCCAGGAGGTGGAAATTGCAGTGGGCTGAGATCGTGCCACTACACTCCAGCCTGGGCAACAAAGGGTGAAACTCCATCAAAAAAAAGAAAATTAAGAAAGAAAGAAAGAGAATGAAAGAAAGAGAAAGAAAAAAAGAAAGAAAGAAACAAAGAAAAAAAAGAAAAGAAAGAAAGAAGAAGAAAAAGAGAAAGGAAGGAAGGAAGGAAGGGAGAGAGAGAAAGAGAGAGAGAGAGAAAGAAACAAAGAAAAGCTAATACTGCTTATACCCCTAAGTTTTATGAAACAGATTATATACTTGGAACAAAACATTAGCAAAGCATCCCAAATGCTCTTCTTATGAGTAAACAGTAGGGCAGAGCTGGGAAGCAAAACCCCTAATTCAAGGGACTTTGCTCTCAACCTTGTAAAGTCACGAGTTGCAGGAGAAAGGTGGGCAACTGACATCCTGCAAGGAGTAGTGTGTTAGTTTGCTGGGGTTGCCATAACAAGGTACCACAGACTGAGTGGCTCCAAAAACCAAAATTCGGCTGGGCATGGTGGCTCATGCCTGTAATCCCAGCACTTTGGGAGGCTGAGGCAGGAGGATCACTTGAGCCTAGGAATTTGAGACCAGCCTGGACAACACAGTGAGATCCTGTCTCTCCAAAAAAATAATTTTATAAAATTAGTTGGGCATGGTGGTGCATGCCTGTAGTCCCAGGTATGTGGGAGGCTGAGGCAGGAGGATTGCTTGAGCCTGGGAGATTGAAGCTACAGTGAGCCTGGGAGATGGAGGCTGTACTCCAGCCTGGTTGATAGAGTGAGCCCCCGTCTCAAAAAAACAATAAATAAGTAAATAACCAAAATCAGTTTTTAATTCTGGAGGCTAAAAGCCAAAGATCAAGGTGTTAGCTGGGGTGGTTTCTTCTGAGGCTTCCTTGTGTCTTCACATGGTCTTCCCTCTGTCTGTCTGTCTGTCTCCTTCTCTTCTTACAAGGATGCATATCAGATTGGATTAGGGCCCACCCTAATGACCTCCTTTTACCTTAATTTACCTTTTTTATAAAATATATTTTTTTCTTTTTTTGAGACTGAATCTCACTCTGTTGCTCAGGCTGGAGTGCAATAGTGTGATCTCGGCTCACTGCAAGCCCCTCTTCCTGGGATCAAGGGATTCTCTTGCCTCAGTCTCCTGAGTAGCTGGGATTACAGGTGTCTGCCACCATGCCTGGCTAATTTTTGTATTTTTAGTAGAGATGGGGATTTCACCATGTTGCCCAGGCTGGTCTTGAACTCCTGACCTCAGGTGATCTGCCTGTCTTGGCCTCCCAAAGTGCTGAGATTACAGGCATAAGCCACCGTGCCTGGCCCAACTTAATTACCTTTTTAAAGACCCTGTCTCCAAATATAGTCACATTGTGAACTACTGGGGGTTAGGACCTCAAGATAGGGATTTTGGGGAAACACAATCCAGCCCATAACATGTATTCAGGTCCCCTTTCTGCCCAGACTTTAATGCAAATATAGATTCACCAATCTGTCAAAAAAAGGCCACTGAGAAAGGAGGCCACACTTCCAGGAAGAAATTACATCAGGGAGGAATAAATACAAGCCTGTGGAGGTGTGGTTACTAGAAGGGGAAGCTGAAAATCTGTTTCTTATCTGCCTACACTCTTTGTACTTCCTCCACATGGGCTGCAAAAGGATGGTACCCCACACTTCAGCCCTGTTTGTTCCCTTTCACCCATTCCCACCCTCTGTGTATAGCCTGAAGAAAGCATTCTGATGTTTTAGTTTTCTTTCTCTAACCAGTCTAGGATAAAGTCTGTAGGGTGTCTTTGCAGAAGCCTGCAAATATTTTGCTACAGAAAAGTGTTGCGGGAAGTCAGGGACCCCGAATGGAGGGACCGACTGCAGCCATGGCAGAGGAACATAAATTGTGAAGATTTCATTTTAATACGGACATTTATCAGTTCCCAAAATTAATACTTTTATATAATTATTTTTTATGCCTGTCTTTAATCTCTTAATCCTGTTATCTTTGTAAGCTGAGGATGTACATCACCTCAGGACCACTAATGCGTTAACTGTACAAATTGATTGTAGAACATGTGTGTTTGAACCATATGAAATCAGTGCACCTTGAAAATGAACAGAATAACAGCAATTGTCTGGAATGAGGGAAGACAACCATAAGGTCTGACTGCCTGTGGGGTTGGGCAGAATAGAGCCATATTTTTCTTCTTGCAGAGAGCTTATAAATGGACGTGCAAGTAGGGAAGATAACCCTGAATTCTTTTCCCAGCAAGGAATATTAATAATTAATACCCCGGGGAAGGAATGCATTCCTGGGGAGAGGTCTATAAATGGCCGCTCTGGGAGTGTCTGTTTCATGCAGTTGAGATAAGGACTGAAATACGCCCTGGTCTCCTGCAGTACCCTCAGGCTTGTTAGGGTGGGGAGAAAACTGCTCCCTGGTAAGTTTGTGGTCAGACCAGTTTTCTGCTCTTGAACCCTGTTTTCTGTTGTTTAAGATGCTTATTAAGACAATACGTGCACAACTGAACATAGACCCTTCTCAGGAGTTTTTGATTTTGCTTTTGCCTTTTGATCTTTGCTTTGCCCTTTGCCTTGTGATCTTTATTGGCCTCAGAAGCGTGTGATCTTTGTTCTCCTTTTTACCCTTTGAAGCATGTGATCTTTGTGACCTACTCCCTGTTCGTACACCCCCTCCCCTTTTGAAGTCCTTAATAAAAACCTGCTGGTTTTGCGGCTCAGGTGGGCATCACAGACCTACTGATACGTGATGTCACCCCTGGTGTCCCAGCTGTAAAATTCCTCTCTTTGTACTCTTTCTCTTTATTTCTCAGACTGGCTGGCACTTAGGGAAAATAGAAAGAACCTACATTGAAATACTGGGGGCAGGTTCCCCCGATGGAAAAGTACCCAAACCTCTTAGTAAGCAAACCTCTTAGTTAAGAACCTACCTTATTGGACCATTTGATGGGAAAAGCATGGACCTAGAAGATTGGCCCTAAGGTGGAGCTGTTAAGATGTGACAAAACAAGTGAAGGCTAAGCTGGTGCACATAATAATAACAGCTTCCGCCCCAGGAGACATCTGTGGGCTCCTCAATGGCTCTTCAAACTCTCAGATAGGTCCAGCCAAGAGGAGCCCCACCAAATGATGTCTGATCATGTGGAGGCCTTGGTTCCCCTGGCTCTCCCTGCTGGGCTGCAGGTGGGTGGTGGCTGCTGTCTCTATGAAAGCCACAGCTCCTGCTGGGTCACCTGCTCTACTACCGCCCAGCCTCCAGATTCCTCCCCTTGCCCTGGGACACTCCAGCATCTCCTGCTAGTTTCCCCTGACCCTGCCCACACCTCTGTGAATAGATACTTCATAATCTCTCCTTAATAACTCATGTCAATGTGCCATCTGTTTCCTCTCAGGTCCCTGAGCTTTTCTATGTGCTAGGTACTGTTATCAATATCAATATCAATATCAATATACATTTCTTCTTTTAAAAAAGCAGTTTGTTGAGATATAATTCACATATCATACAATGTACCCATGTAAAGGGTACAGTCGATGGCTTTCAGAGTATTTGCAGATATATACAAACAATACCACAGTTAATTTTAGAACATTTTCATCACCTCAAAAGGAAACCCCCTGTCCCTTAGCTACTACCCTCCTCTTCCCCACACCCCACCCCTCAGTCCTGAGCAACCGCTCATCTACTTTCTGTAGATTTCTCTCTTTCTTTTTCACATGAATAGAATGATACAGTATGTGGTCTGTTACGACTGTGATATAGTATGTGGTCTGTTACTTCTTTTACATAGCACAATGTTTTCAGGATTCTTCCATGTTGTTACAGCTTATGTCAGCACTTTGGTCTTTTTTGTAGTTGAACAATATTCCACTGTATGAATTTAACACATTTTATTTATCCATTTGTCAGTTGATGGACATTGGGTTGTTTCCACCTTTTGGCTATAATGAATAATGCTGCTCTAAACATTCAGGCACACGTTTTTGTGGACATTGTTTTCATTTCTCTTTGGTATACAACTAAGAGTGGAATCGCTGAGTTCTACAGTAACTCTGTGTTGAACTATTTGAGAACTTGCCAAACTGCTTTTCAAAGCAGCTGCACCATTTTACATTTCCATCAACCACATATAAGGGTTCTGATTTCTTCACATTCTCACCAACACTTGTTATTATCTGAATTTTTTATTCTGGCCATCTTCATGGTGGTGGTATCTCACTACGATTTTGATTTCTGTTTCCCTGTTAACTAATGGTGGCAAGCATCTTTCAATTAGCTTATTGGCAATATCTATCTCCTTTTATTCTCATAACTACTTTATGAGATAGGTGGACTATTAAATCCATTTTACAGATGAGAAGAATGAGGCATGGAGAGGTGAAGTGGCTTACCTAAGGTATACAGCGAGTGAGGGTTAGACTAGGATAGGAACTCTAGCAGGCAACCTTCATGCTCCTGTTAGAACACACTGCCTTTGCACAAAAGAACAAGAAGATTTGGGGGATGGCAGAGCAAGAAGGCAGGGCGGCCAAAGGACTTTTAAGAAGAGGAATATCTGCTGTGCCATTTAAAATAGCTTATGTTGCTGCATAGAAATCTCCTTCATTTCCATGTGTGAATGGTTATTTTGTGGAAAGCAAGGAAAGAGGGCCAAGTTCTTTAATGTTTGGGTTAAAGCCAGAGTGAAAATAAAGGAACAGCCACAAGCAATAGAGCAGGGACCAAGAACTCAGCTGGGGCAGAAAGTTGGAGCCAGAGCTAATAAGATCATATAGATCCCTTAATAATTCACAGAAATACGGGAGAGGGCTGTAGCTTTTCTACAGTCCAGACAGTTCAAAGAAACCTTATCTGGATCTGAAGGGCCTGGGAGACCCTCAGCTGGGTTTCATTTATAAAGTACTTTAGCACAAGTATGGCCATCCCCTCCCCAGTCCACTCCCACTCCCAAGTTCTTAGCCTTGTATCCAAATGAACATGTGGGCACCAAAGCCTACTCTTTCCTCCTTCTATCTTTGTATAAACACTGAACACACTGGCCTTTGTTTCTGACCTTGAAAAGGCAGTAAAATCAACATCATTCTCCAAAATATCCCTCAAAGATGGGCCTATAGGAATTCAGAGAGTTTAGAGAACCCCTGCTTAGAAGCTTTCTCCCCTCAAACTCATCCCAGGAATCTTCTCCCTTTTACTCCCACTCCCACCCTCAACACCACACACACACACCCTTCCCAATTCACTGCCAGACTGCCTGATGGTTCTCTCTGGTGAGAGAAGCCAGGGTAACAAGGAGGAGGGAATGAGTCTGCAAATCAGGTATATTTTTGAATTTCCATTCTGCATCCCCAGCATCTGTCTGCTGATTTATCAAGAGGACCAGAGATCGTTTAGGAATGATGGACAGTCCTCTGAGGAAGCAATGCCAGAAGCATGATGAGCAGAAATGCTGAACAAGATGCTGGCTGGAGGGGAAATCAATCTCCCAGGCCGATTAGTTTGGGTGGGAGCCAACAGAGGCTGAAACTTGTTACAGCTACAGTCATCCTTCTTGCTACTTTTTTTTTTTCTGGATCCTGGAATAAAATCAGATTAGCCTTAGCGCTCAAGGTAGTTAACTGTTCTGCACATGCCATGGCAATGTCTCAAAACAGATGACTATTATTAAAAAATTATGGAAAGATGACATGATGCATCTCTCCATTTGGTCTGTAAGATACTCAAGGACAGGGGCTAAGACCTTTCTTCTATGATTTATGGAGTAACCAGCACAATGCTGGGCCCAAAAGATCACTAAGCGACTTGCTGAAGGGAATAGGCTTAAAGTAGACATGAAAGGAACTTTCTTTTTTTAAAAAAAGTAAAACAAAGAGACTTTGTCTAATCTGCCAGCTAAGAAATGAAAGCCAGATGAGTCCAATTCATTATGATGCATAGAGAATAAGATGGATAATTATAAACAGAGAAGCCCACGGAGAAGTTTGGAAAAGGGGGTTGCTATTCAATTTTAAAAACATGATTCTCATACAGATATAGTCGAAGATTGATCTAACTCATTAGTGAGGGAACCAGTAGGAAGACAAATCCAAATCAAAGGAGAATGCAAGAGGCTGTTTTCTATGATCATTGAAAGTAAGAATGTAGGTGTGGGTCTGCAAAGCTAGGCAAAACTGCTTCATGTCCTACATAGCAGTAAGATCAGACCCTTTGGGGTTGTGTTTTCTATTTGACAGAATTCATTTGCCTTTCTACTGAACAAGAGTCATTTGCAATGTAGCAATATTCTCAAGTTAGCATCTGATTTTACAGAGTCTGGCCCCTAATCATGAGTAATTGGAACCAAAAGAATGCTCTCGGCGCTCTCTCTCTCTCTCTCTCTCTCTCTCTCTCTGTCTTAAAAAAAAAATCCTGGGCTGGTATACCAGGTGACAGTAGCAGTTACAAGTGTTAATCCTCTCAAAGGCCTCTGCGAGTTTAGATGGAAAAGTCAGGGAAGGAAAAGTAGGCAGGGTATGCAATGTGCCTAGCGTCACTCTTGGTAAGCTACCACTTGCCTATAAATAAAACCACAATGCATGATCACCTATAAACCCAGAAAATGGTTTTCAGAGTGATCTAATCCAACCTGCAAACCCTGGCTTCTTTTCCTCCCCTGACATTTCCATCCACATTCTTTAGGTGGAAGATGGAAATAACCACCTACCTGAGGTGAACAGACTTACCTCTCCTTGTCTGACAGTTTAAGTCCTAGATTTATAAGCCAGTCTTTCCTATTAGGAAGGGAATTAAATCGTTGTTAAACAAGTGGTTGTTTTCTTTTGCTTTTTCCTTCACAGGCCAGGAGTCATTTCTCTGGATCCCACTCAAGTTTAGGTGGCTGTGCCAATAGCATCAACAGCATGGGCTGTATCTATAGACAAGTGGTATCTGACAGTAAGGGAATTGCTTGTTGAATGACTTGGAGGATCTCCCTGCCCTGTTGAACCAGGATTAATAAACTCAGCAATGGATATTTGGAGGCTTTACTGTCCACCTCAGGGGATATGGCTTGGGAAGAACTCAAATTCACCTCTATGACATTCTAAAACTGGCAGAGGCAAATGAGAGGATTAACACTTGTAACAGTTACTGTCACCTGCAGTACTAGCCCAGGATTTTTTTTTTTTTTTTAAATATACTTTAAGTTCTAGGGTACATGTGCACAATGTGCAGGTTTGTTACATATGTATACATGTGCCATGTTGGTGTGCTGTACCCATTAACTCGTCATTTACATTAGGTATATCTCCTAATGCTATCCCTCCCCGCTACCCCCTCCCCACAATAGGACCCGGTGTGTGATGATCCCCTTCCTGTGTCCAAGTGATCTCATTGTTCAATTCCCACCTATGAGTGAGAACATGCAGTATTTGGTTTTCTGTTCTTGCGATAGTTTGTTGAGAATGATGGTTTCCAGCTGCATCCATGTCCCTACAAAGGACATCAACTCATCCTTTTTTATGGCTGCATAGTATTCCATGGTGTATATATGCCACATTTTCTTAATCCAGTCTGTCACTGATGGACATTTGGGTTGATTCCAAGTCTTTGCTATTGTGAATAGTGCCACAATAAACATACGTGTGCATGCGTCTTTATGGAAGCATGACTTATAATCCTTTGGGTATATACCCAGTAACGGGATGGCTGAGTCAAATGGTATTTCTAGTTCTAGATCCTTGATGAATCGCCAGACTGTTTTCCACAATGGTTGAACTAGTCTACAGTCCCACCAACAGTGTAAGTGTTCCTATTTCTCCACATCCTCTCCAGCACCTGTTGTTTCCTGATTTTTTAATGACCGGCATTCTAACTGGTGTGAGATGGTATCTCATTGTGGTTTTGATTTGCATTTCTCTGATGGCCAGTGATGATGAGCATTTTTTCATGTGTCTGTTGGCTGTATGAATCTCTTCTTTTGAGACGTGTCTGTTCATATCGTTTGCCCACTTTTTGATGGGGTTATTTGTTTTTTTTCTTGTAAATTTGATTGAGTTCCTTATAGGTTCTGGATATTAGCCCTTTGTCCGATGAGTAGATTGTAAAAATTTTCTCCCATTCTGTAGGTTGCCTGTTCACTCTGATGGTAGTTTCTTTTGCTGTGCAGAAGCTCTTTAGTTTAATTAGATCTCATTTGTCAATTTTGGCTTTTGTTGCCGTTGCTTTTGGTGTTTTAGACATGAAGTCCTTGCCCATGCCTATGTCCTGAATGGTATTACCTAGGTTTTCTTCTAGGGTTTTTATGGTTTTGGGTCTAACATTTAAGTCTCTAATCCATCTTGAATTAATTTTCATACAAGGAGTAAGGAAAGGATCCAGTTTCAGCTTTCTACTTATGGCAAACCAATTTTCCCAGCACCATATATTAAATAGGGAATCCTTTCCCCATTTCTTGTTTTTGTCAGGTTTGTCAAAGATCAGATGGCTATAGATGTGTGGTATTATTTCTGAGGGCTCTGTTCTGTTCCGTTGGTCTATATCTCTGTTTTGGTACCAGTATCATGCTGTTTTGGTTACTGTAGCCTTGTAGGATAGTTCAAAGTCAGGTAGCGTGATGCCTCCAGCTTTGTTCTTTTGACTTAGGATTGTCTTGGCAATGTGGGCTCTTTTTTGGTTCCATATGAACTTTAAAGCAGTTTTTTCCAAATTCTGTGAAGAAAGTCATCGGTAGCTTTCTCTACACTTCTCTTCTTGCTTCATTTCATTCATTTGATCTTCAATCGCTGATACTCTTTCTTCCAGTTGATCGAGTTGGTTACTGAAGCTTGTGCATTTGCCACGTAGTTCTTGTGTTATGGTTTTCATCTCTTTCAGTTCTTTTAAGGTCTTCTCGGCATTGATTATTCTAGTTATCCATTCATCCATTCTTTTTTCAAGGTTTTTAGTTTCTTTGCACTGGTTACGTAGTTCCTCCTTTAGCTCTGAGAAGTTTGATCAACTCAAGCCTTCTTCTCTCAACTCATCAAAGTCATTCTCCGTCCAGCTTTGTTCTGTTGCTGGCGATGAGCTGCGTTCCTTTGGAGGGGGAGATGTGCTCTGAGTTTTTGAATTTCCAGCTTTTCTGCACTGCTTTTTCCCCATCTTTGTGGTTTTATCTGCCTTTGGTCTTTGACGATGGTGACATACTGATGGGGTTTTGGTGTGGGTGTCCTTTCTGTTTGTTAGTTTTCCTTCTAACAGTCAGGACTCTCAGCTGTAGGTCTGTTGGAGTTTGCTTGAGGTCCACTCCAGACCCTGTTTGCCTGGGTATCAGCAGCGGAGGCTGCAGAAGATAGAATATTGCTGAACAGCGAGTGTTGCTGTCTGATTCTTGCTCTGGAAGCTTCATCTCAGGGGTGTACCCCACCGTGTGAGGTGTGAGGGGTTGGTCTGCACCTAGTGGGGATGTCTCCCAGTTAGGTTACTCAGGGGTCAGGGACTCACTTGAGCAGGCAGTCTGTCCGTTCTCAGATCTCAACCTCCGTTCTGGGAGATCCACTGCTCTCTTCAAAGCTGTCAGACAGGGGCATTTACCTCTGCCAAGGTTTCTGCTGCTTTTTGTTCAGCTATGCCCTGTCCCCAGAGGAGGAGTCTACAGAGGCAGGCTGGCCTCCTTGAGCTGTGGTGGGCTCCACCCAATTCGAGCTTCCCAGTGGCTTTGTTTACCTACTTAAGCCTCAGCAATGGCGGGCACCCCTCCCCCAGCCTTGCTGCCATCTTGCAGTTACATCTCAGACTGCTGTGCTAGCAATGAGGGAGGCTCCATGGGTGTGGGACCCTCTGGGCCAGGTGTGGGATATAATCTCCTGGTGTGCCATTTGCTAAGACCCTTGGTAAAGTGCAGTATTAGGGCGGGAGTTACCCAATTTTCCAGGTGTTGTGTGTCTCACTTTCCTTTGGCTAGGAAAAGGAATTCCCTTCCCCCTTGCACTTCCCAGGTGAGGTGATGCCTTGCTCTGCTTCAGCTCTCACTGGTCGGGCTGCACCCGCGGACCAGCGCCAACTGTCCGACACGTCCCAGTGAGATGAACCTGGTACCTCAGTTGAAAATGCAGAAATCACCCACCTTCAGTGTCGCTCATGCTGGGAGCTGGAGGCTGGAGCTGTTCCTATTTGGCCATCTTGGGCATGCCCCAATTTTTTGTATCCAGGATTTTTTTTAAAAAGAGAGTATCTGGTTTGGCCCCATTTGCTGCTATGAACCCTCCCAGCTCCTGCCTTTTCTCCCCTGCTGGTTCTGGGGCACCCCCAGGAGCACTCCACATAGGTACATAGCACAGTCCTCTGGTGTGTAACGCCAGTAACTGTTATTCCTCTTTAGTTCTGCCCTGAATTCCTGTGCTGAGTTTCATTCCAGAGATCGCATACTCCTGTGCAGCTACCTGGACACCACCAGAGCACAGACACCACCACTCATGATGCCAAAGCCACTGGAACCAGGGCCACAAGTGCCCTGTGCTGTCTGATGCCCTCCATGCCCCTGTCAGAGTCTATGGAATGACTCACTTAATTCTTTCCTTCTGGCAGCCCTTTCTGCCTAGGACTCAGGCAGGTGCCCTTAGCACCATCTGGATTTCTCTGTTCCTCTCACATGGACCCAGATTTGTGTAACTCTACCCTTTGCTCCTCCAGGTGAACTCTCCCAGGGGACTTATGAGAAAGTCCTCTTAGAGGGCCCCATGGCCCATTTGGCCATGATTCTCCAAATATGCTCATGGGGGTGTCTGGATCCAAAGTAAATAAAGTTGAGGTTCAAGTTGAGACACTGTCACTCTTTAAAATGGGCATAGATGGGACAATAGAACATCATCCACCAGCTCTGAAAGGAAGTTCAGAGATATTTCCTTAGCTAAGCAGAGAAACATGGGGACAGTTTCCTAGCTCCCTCTGAATCAAATCTTCAACACAAAAGTTTGTTATTCCAGGGAAGAAACAGTAACGTTCAAAAAGAGAAACTGGAAAGTGAGACCTAGAGTACAGTCTCAGTTGTACCGTTAATGAGTCTAAGAAAGTCATTTCCTCTCCCTGGCCTCAATTTCCTTTTGTGTCAAATGAGAGTAGTACTCTAAACTGGGGGTCAGCAAACTTTCTGAGTAAAAGGCCAGATGGTAAATGTGTAGGCTTTACGGGTAATACAGTTTCTGTCACAACTACCCAATTCTGCAGTTGTAGTACAAAAGCAGCCAAAGACAAAATGTGGCCGTGTTCCAATAAAACTTTATTTACAAAAGCAGGTAGTGGGCTGGGTTTGACCCATAGGCCATATTTTGCCAACCCTAGGTGTAGATGATCTTCAGCATCTTTTTAAATAACCATAATTCCTTTAGGTGAGAAGTGGATTTTTTTGATACTACACATACAATTCGTTTAAATGTAAGATCCCCAATATAATAACTCCAACTGTTTTTTTGTTGTTTTGGATAACATCTTTTCTTCTCTCCTTTAGTGATAAATCAAATCTCAACAGACTTTATTTAGAGGTTAGAATAATAGGTCAGGTGATGCTCTCACTGAGGAATTTGACAATATACATGACTAAATCCTAGACCTCAAAGTGTTCACAATGTAATGAAAGAGACACACACATAAAGGCATAATTATAAAGCATTACAGTAATTGCTAAAATCATGCTATTATCCATTATCAAGACTTAAGTTCTACTACATCCAAATTTCAGATGCTAGAGTAGACCAAGTTCAAGGACATTGCAATATAATATATGTAGCATATGCAGAAAATTGGTGGACCATCTGAAATGCATTCCTGTGAAAATTGAGGGTGTGAGTTTTCAGGGAAGTCTTGACTTAGAATAGCACTTGTCCACAGAGCAAGGCTGTGCCAGATTGCACTTGAGACCAAAAGAGTGGCCATCTGTGGTAAAAGTCAGACCTTTGTTCAATTGCAAAGAAGTAAGGTGTAGTTATGATACAGAACATGTGAAAAGAACTTTTTGTTCTGAAAGGCGGCACATGACATTCCATTTGAAAGAGAAACATCAGAGAGAGCCATGCTTTCACTCTCACAAGGCACGATCCCCAGCTGCACAAAGCTTTGTATTTCTTATTGTATTTCCTTTTTCAGGGAGATAAGGGGCTGGTGGTAGAGATGCATAGACCACAGCAAGTTATTGTGCCATGATTTTGTCTTTGATGTACTTATTTCTGAAATTCATTATGACTTGAAATATCCTTTTCATAAAGACTGCAATAAAGTCCTTTGACAATATGGCTAGATGGATCAAAGGGCTTATCTCTGTTGAATCTTGAGTAGCCACCCAGATATCACTGGAGAAGCAACAGTGCAGGTAATTCAAAACACCCTCAACTCATATTTAGTTGATTCTGGGATGTACTACAGTTTTGCAGGAATAGATTTATATTTCTTATATTTCATAGCCTAATAGAAGCTTAAACAGTTAGCTCAGCCTTCATTGCACAGATGGTGAAAGAGAAGCTTAAAGAAGAGAAATTAAGTACTTGGCCCAAGGTCACATAGTTAGTTAATGGAAGAACCAAAACTAGAACCTAGATCTTCTGATGCCACATTTAAAGCTCCATGAACCACTGGTAAGAACTACCTTTGATGCTGGTACACAGTGTGTGTGCAAGATTACACCTATAATGATAAAACTGCTGGTTTTTATTCTGTCCTTTTCTATTTGATTATTTCCTTTTAAAAAGTGCTGGTCACAGTCCACAAACTCACTACGAGGTCTCAGCTAGCATTTGTAAATACTGCTGTGGATCACAGAATTGCTAATATGCCATCCTAACCATATACCAAATGATGCTTTCGTACAACAGTGAAAAAATATTTCCCTTGGAAAGATTAGATTTCTATTGTCTCTTTTTGTAAGTGAGTAGAAAGAATTTGTGACTATTTGGTTTTCTTAGGGAAAAAAGATTAAATATGCATAAAGGGAGCCACAAATCTGTCAAGTATTTTCAAACTGTGTTCAAAAACTCACCATTTCCCTGAACTCTTTCCACACTAGACTCATTGAACTCTCCGATCTTCTCAACACTGATGTACCTTTTTGCAAAACATTTAGTCACTGATCCTAAACTTCAACGTTACTCCCTTTTTCTAGAAAAATTAAGAAAAATTGCACTCACACACAAAATTTCCATTGGCATCAGGGGACTCTTACCTGCTTATTCCCAAATCTGGGAGGTATGGTAGAAGGCTCACATGCACGACACAGAATGACAGGCATTCATACATGTCAAATACTGTATATCTGAGAGCTGAAAATATTATAGGAATGCAACAAAAAGTCAAAATCAAATGGTCCAGAATGGAAATTTGGCTTAAAAAAAATCAGTCTGGGCACAGTGGCTCATACCAATGATCCCAGCACTTGGGAGGTGGGCGGATAGCTTGAGCTCAGGTGTTCAAGACCAGCCTGGGCAGCATGGTGTTACCCTGTCTCTATCCAAAACACAAAAATTTGTTGAGCATGGTGGCACGTACCTGTAGTCCCAGCTACTTGGGAGGGGCTGAGGCGAGGGGATCACTTGAGCCTGGGAAGTCAAAGCTGCAGAGAGCTGTGGTCACGACACAGTGCTCCAGCCTGGGTGACAAAGCCAGACCTGTCTCATTAAAAAAAAAAAAAAAAAAAAAAATCAGATTTCTAATGCAATTTTAGAAACTTTGCAGCCTGTGGATACCACGGACTCAACTGGATTCAACCACACCCTAGTCCTCCTTCCCAAACATCTCTCAGAGTTACACAATTCCAGCAAGGAATGCTTTGACATTCATTTTGTTTTCTTAACCACCACGCCTGCAGGAGATCCAGGATAAAGGCAAGGAGCGGAAGGGAGACACACAAGATGCTCAAGTCTTTAAAAATCTCCATAGGGAAAATCTTGCTACAAATGGGCAAATCACATCCTGAAACGGTGGACTCTCTGAAGACCTTACAAAACAGCCTTCAGGCCTGATCTGTCTCCTTTCCCAGCTTGAACTGTGTTTTTCTAAAGTGGTTTCACTTTCCTCCTTCTCCAAAAGGTGGCATCAGAAAGGAGGGAGCAGGAAGGCACAGGCCAAACGCTCATCTCAATGGCTGCCTCAGCCATGCTCTGACAAGCGAGCTGATGGGAAAATTGCTCCTAATTAAATCACTTCATAAAAAAGAGACCATTTTCCAAGCGAATGCACTCTGCAGTTCTCGTGGTGGGTAATTTGTTGTGTTAATAAGCTGGAGAGGTTGAATCCCAAGGTTGCAGCCGCTGACAGCCCACAGAAATAGGGACCATATTTTGGCAATGCCCTTGCCCTGTCGAGGGTACCGAAGAAAGCTGACAAATGGCAGTTCCTTATAATAGTTCTGCTCACTGGAGACCTGGGGGGCTGAGAATGATGTTTTCTAGTCTGTAGGTTTAGGATGCCAACAAGATAAAACAAATACACAGAAAAAGACCCTGTGTCTTTTGTTTACTGAAAAATAAACAGGGGAGGACTTCCCTTTTGTAGATCCTGCTGTGATAGAGGAAGAGGGTGCTTCTTCAGCTGTATTTGAACCAAAGCATGGAAAATTCCCATCTGCATTCGACTCCGTGGTTTTAGGGCAGCTGGATAGGCAGTGTTGCACAGTCTGAGGCTGTGGACCCTGAAGTTAGACCAAGTGTCAGTTCCAGTCCTAAATGCTTACCAGCTGTGACACCTTGAGCATGCATGGTAATCTCTCTAAGCCTCGTTTTCCTCATCTGTCAGGACAGTCATAATACCTACCTCTTGGAATGATGGTAAAGAGTAAAAAAGGTAATATTTGTAGAGTGCATAGTGTCTGGCAATAAGAAATACTTATTAAATGGTAGCAAAAGTGTTTTCCCCCACTTTACAGATGAGGAAATGGAGGATTACAGTGATTAAGTAGCTTAACCAAGGTCATAAAGCCCTGAGTGGGAGGGTCAAGACTCCATTTGGCTCTAAATCCAGGCACCGTGATTTCACTGTTGGTACAGATGGAAGCAAGCACTTAAATGCATGTGATCTTATTGGCTGTGAACTAAGCAGGACCATTTCTGATATTTCTGTCTAGAGCAGGCCAATCACGTAGTGCACAGATTATGTTCCCTGATGTATATCTTGGCAAAAATGGTCCCAATCCCTTTGGTTCTTGGGCTGATCTTGTTTGAGGATTCTGTTGCTCAGAGCCCCTGAGCCTGTTTCTCTCTAGCTTCTGAAGAACATTTGGTCTCCTGGGTTCCCTGTAGCCAGTCTGCTGCTTCACTTTTCTTCTTTAGCAGCTCAAAAAGATTTTTTCCCTTATTTCCTGAGACCCCAAAGAAAACTGGTGGTCCTGGCTCTTGCCTTCTGACCTCCACTTCTTTCTCAAGTTTCCACTTTAGTTTGGCTTCTGTGGAAAATTCCACTGTGGACTTATATGGATGAAAGCACTCTCTAATTATATTGAATCTACAGAGATCTGTTTTCACAACCCTAACAGGGTTAGTCTCTGAGTTCCTGTGACTGTTAGATGATCATGGACCCAATGGACCCATTCTGCTGGGTACAAGGGCCCCTCAGGGAGGCTCATTGACAGTGGCCAGTCATCTGTCATGAGTCATTGCTATCGTGCTAGAAAATAGAAACTTATGGCTTTGATCAATATCTTTCCTTAGGGCTCAGCATCTCTTGGCTCCCTTCTCTTGTTGGCACTATGAAACAGCAGCAGTTAAAACAATTTTTTTTTTCTACTGCAAATAAATTCTTTTTTGCTACAGTTTCTCTGAGGGCCCTCACTGCAAAAGAAACCAGGAACTGTAGCGTAATTTGGGTTGTGTTTAGTTCTCTTTCCCTCTCCTAGATTTCCTTGCTGTCTCCTTCCTTCCTCCTTCCTTTCTTCTCTTTTTCCTCCCTGTGTTTTCTTTCCCCTCACTTCCCTTGCTTTACTATACTCTTCCTTCTCCTATCTGCTCTGTCTTTCCACATTCTTTTCAATTCAATAAATATTGATTAGGTACTCAATTGATTGGACTAGGTAACTCAGTACCCCCAAAATGAGATGGTCTTTGTTCTTAAGGAACTCATGCTTATAATTTAGTAGAAATCTTTCCTATATTGCCTTTTCCCCCCAATGTATAGTGAAGGCTGAAATCTAGATACTATTTAGGGTTAGTAAATATTCTCTTACAAAAAGTCAAAATCTTCTTGAGGAGTCTGGCTTAGTTAGTCATTTACACATTAGTGTGAATTAATTTAATAAGATTGCTTTCCCTCTCATACCTAAACAGCTTGCCTTGTAAGAATAAAGACTCTGATTGGGGAAGGAGAAGTAGGAAATTTGGAACTATAAAACAATTTTTGGAGGTTGGTAGCCTCAGGGAAAGCCATTGGAAGAGGATAAGAACACTGTTCATTAAGATAGAGATTCTTGTTTTAAAATGAAATCAGGCCGTGCACAGTGGCTCACACCTATAATCCCAGCACTTTGGGAGGCCAAGGCGGGTGGATCATCTGAGTTCAGGAGTTCAAGACCAGCCTGGCCAAATGGTGAAACCCTGTCTCTATAAAAATATAAAAATTAGCCAGGCATGATGACAGGTGCCTGTAATCCCAATAACTCGGGAGGCTGAGGTGAAAGGATTGCTTGAACCCAGGAGGTGGAGGTTACAGTGAACTGAGATCGCACCATTGCACTCCAGCTTGGGCCACAGAGTGAGACTCCATCTCAACAAATAAATAAATAAACAAACAAGTAAATAAAAAATAAAATGAAATCAATACCAAAAAAATAAAGATAGATATTCTTTTTACCCAAGGCTTGCCAAACACCTCTGTGACCTATAGTTTTAATGTGAACCAAGGCTGAGTGAGAGAATTTGGAGGGATTACGATTTTAATTTCTCCAGCTGTCAAAATTTTTGACTCTACTCTCAGCAGGAAGAGGTGGAACTTTTTTACTGTCTTCTTCACTAGACTGTAAGCTCCATTAGGTTAAGATATGATCTGTCTTGTTCATAATTGTGTCCTCACTACCTAGAACTATGCCTGGTATACATGTAGTAGGTGCTCAAGAGGTACTTGATGAATAAATGAATGGATGAACAAAGTGACAGTTGGATACAAAGGATACAAACTGCTAAAGGAGTGCAAATGAGGGGGAAATTGCATCAGGTTGAAGAACACTTTCTACACCCTGGTTTAGAAGGAACTTCATGGAGAAGGGTTTTCAATGAAGAGCTAGTGGACTGTCTGCCTGGACCTCAAGGACAACAGAGGAAGAAAATAACTGCTGAGAACCAGTAGGGAACATTACCCAGTTGGAGTAATAACACTTCCAAAAAGTGAACATTCTAACAATGAACTATTTCTTGAGCACAGTGGAATGTACAATCAGATTGTGTGCATATTCTGATTGTACAGAATATGCCTGGTGGGATGATTTTACTTCCCTTCTGAGCAATCTGGGAATTGTCAGGAAAATGGAGATAGCTTCAGGCTAAGAAGGGATTGCCCAGGGAACCGCCTGGTGTTCCTGCAGAATCACTGCATGCTCCACAGGGCAGAGCCTCTCATTGAAGGCTTCCGGTGCTCTGTTTCTCAAGAGTTGTCACTCCTTAAATCCAGAACCCTCTCCAGATTTGTTCTACAGGGTTGTTCCTATCCGGAGTGAGTGACAAGTGACTACGCAGTCTGTTTGCAGGGAAGACCTTCCAACCCAGTATTGTGTGGGTGTGGGGATGATTCTGCCCCAAGGCGGGGAGGAGAGAAAATGTCCTTCAATGAGCCCCTTCAGCCTGAGAATCCATAATTACCGCGTAGACTGGTTGCAAAATCTGACCTATTTTCCAGCTCCCTGAGTGATGGCAGGTGTGGTTAACTCGACAGTCTTCCCCCTATGCCGTACATCTTCTCCTTTCCCCACTTACACCGACAGATTATTCCTTCCTAGTGTCCTTTTTTTCCCTTTGTCTCAGAAATAACGAGGTGTCATGAGTCTGCCATACATCGCCCTATCGGCAGCCAGTGGTGACTTCTGATTAGTGGAATACCATGGGAGCAGAGGGAGGGAGCGTGGCAGCACCGGCTGCTCTGCCTGGCAGCCCTGTCGCGCCTCAGAGACTGGCGTTTTGTCTGTGTCAACAAGAATCCGCCTGGGTATTATTCATGTAGCTGGACATAATGAATTCAGCTGTTTGCTAGTGCAGCAAATAGGTTTTTTGCCAGTGATATTAGGATCAAGCTGAGTAATAGGATGTGTCCATACCAGAGTAATGTCCATTTATTAGCTTCTGTGGGAACACACACATATTAAGAAAAATCACATTTCGCATGGCTCTGTAGCTGAGGGAACTGCTTGCTAAAAATTTCCTCAGCTAAGGATTTGTATTCCTAAGAGCTGGACCTATTTCACCAAAAGTATTTACTTGTGAAGTAGAAAAATCCTACAAGCTTAATGAGCACAAATGACTCTGCCTTATGTAAAATCCCTGTGGGAAAGTTAACCTTAGTGGAGGAGAAAAGCTGGAGGTCTACAGAGAGGGCAACCCAGGGGAAATGGCTGACACATGCTGTCTTTCAACATAACGTCAATTGGCTTTTTTTAATGGCAACATGAGATTGACTTTAATTGCCTAGGAGGTTACGCTGGGAACAAGAACAGGCTTCTAAGCCATCAGGAGAAGCAGCTGTCTACTTGATTTCAGGGGATGGGAGCAGATTCTTTTAGTCCTCCTCAGAAACCTCTCACCAGCTCAACCAGGACTAAACTCCCACCATCTCAGATTCAGACCTTGGCTTGAGATTTACCTTTGCCCAGTGAAAGATGTCACTAGGAAGCGCCACACATGAAGCCTCTTAGAATTGTACAGTGCCAGCCCCCACAGACTTAGTCATTTGAAACTCTTTCTTATGAATGAGTTTTGATGGGAGAGAAGGTGAAAATTGGAGGGCTCTGGGATCTGGTGGAGGGGAAAGAGAATATAGACAAGGCAGAGAGGGAGTGACTAGTAGTTCCAAAAAGGTAGGAAGAAGTGGATTTGGCATGCCTGTAGTCTCCGCTACTCAGAAGGCTGAGGCAAGAGAGTTGCCTGAGCCCAGGAGTTCATGGCCAGCCTGGTCAACATAGTGAGACAGATGGAAGGAAAGAAGGAAGGGAGGGAGGGAGGGAGGGAGGGAAGAAAAGAGAGAAAAAGAGTCAAGACCAGAAACAGAGACCTAAAATTTTGCCTATTTCAC
The DNA here is from genome assembly GCF_003255815.1 of Theropithecus gelada. Taxonomy (NCBI): domain Eukaryota; kingdom Metazoa; phylum Chordata; class Mammalia; order Primates; family Cercopithecidae; genus Theropithecus; species Theropithecus gelada. The sequence continues at coordinate 155,741,539 of NC_037668.1, read as the reverse complement.
AGTCTTGCAAAGGAAAACTTAATAAATAGGAGTTCCAGTCATTGTCATTTGGGAGTTTACAAATGTGGAATGCCTTCTAAGGTACATCCCATGCAGCCTAGACAACTGCCTTCCATGAAGCCAAAGGGACAGTGGAAATGTCTTGGTGGTACGCCTTCTTCCAGGTGGGAAGGAAAAGGCAGACACGAAGGTGAATATTCTGAGGTGAGGCAAACCCACCTGCTGTTTTCCCACACAGAGGGCCTCATGCAGTCGTAGCAGTGGAGGTGTTGGATGATGCTGTGCTCCTCCATGGGTCTGTCAAGCATGTCTCCCACGGAAGGCACACCCTTGGCACCAACTTGGCAATTGCAGCCGTCAGCATTTTGTGATCTAGTGAAAGTGTCCATGTTCCTTGGAAGACAGGAGGGCAATTCCTTCAGCTCAGACCACCAGGTCAGAGAACACGGGGGGCTCCTGTCAGGCAAACATATCTCCCAACCCAGCCCCCGTGGCCCTGGCTCCACTTTCGCTAGTTCCCAGATGCCTCTCTGGAGATCAGGTTGCGTTCTCTGCCCTTCACAGATGTCCCTCACACCGACTCAACTTCTTGGGCCTTTTTTTCCTCAAGACCGACTTCTGAATAGACTACTGGCTCATCAGCTATGCTCTTCCTTGCTATCTCTGAAAACAAACACAGGGGTACCCTTTTCTTTGTTTTAACCACCTGCCACCAGGAAGAAACAGCCATGTTTCAAAGAAGTTACAATCATAAGGTGAACACAGAGGTTCCAACATTTTACTCATTTCTTCTGGTCACTGTCTCACACCACAGATGCCAGCTTATCCCTTGACTATTGCTCAGTCCTTGGCCCTCTTTTCTTCTCAAGCTGCATCTGAACAATCACATGACAATCACATGACTTTGTTTGTCATCTTTAGGCTGAATTCTTCCAAGTCTCTGTTTCTGGTCTCGACTCTTTCTCTGAACATGAAACCTCCATATCCAGCTGCAGGGTCAACAGTCTCACTTTAGTGTTCTCCAACTCAGCACGTCCACACAGTTCATTATGACTTCCCCTACAGTCTGCTCTTCCACCTGAATTATTTATATTGACTTCAAGCATCCATCTAATCAATTAAACCCTACACCTGGAAACCTTCCCAGACAACTTTTTCCTCTCCAGACCCTCATATCTACTTACAAAATCATGTCTTTTTAACATCTCTGTTCCTGACCCCTTCCTTCTTCTCAACGCAGTACTCTTTCCCTAATCCAATATAGGCCCTCCTTGTCTCTTGCTCTGCTCCGGTAGTAAGCTCACCCTCTGGGCTTGCCTGTCCCTAATAATTCTTTTGCTATCCTGCCAAAGAATGGCTCCCATAAGGCAGATATGATTTTTGTTATCCTCCTGATTAAAACCCGACAGCGGACTCCTCCTTGCCCTTGGCATATAATCTGAGTTTCTTTGAATGTCCTATGAGGTGGCCCCCGAAATGTCTCTGCTGAACCCTCTGACCTTATCTCTGGTGAAGCTGCCCACATGCCTCACGCCACTGCCCCCTTGCCATGCTCTAGGTCAACCACACTCCCTACCTCCATGCTGCCCACTGACCCCAATGTCACTAAGTCATTTTTTTCAAGAGAGTCACTCTCCTTGGCAAGTAGGTCTGAAGTTAGATTTGGGGTAGAACAATAACTGTGAAACAGATGGCCAAAAACTCAGGGCCATTCAACTGCCTTCCCAATCTAAGGACCATTATGGTGGTGTGGCATAATGAAGGTGGGCTGACCCTGTATGTCTAATATAAACAGAATACAGCTTAGCATAGCTCATTTAAAGTGCTTAAATAGATAAAGAAGCAGCCTCTGGAGTCAGAATTCTTAGGTTCAAATTCTACCTCATCAATTAAACCTTAGTTTCCTCATTTGAAAAATAGAAACATTGGTATTCACATGAAATTGCTGGCAGCAAATTTTAAAAGTGGAAATAATAATACCTGTCTCGTAAGGTTGAGAGAAATGGAAATATTGAAATGGGGCCTGCAAAAGGTGTTTGGTAAATGTTAGCTATTGATGTTATCATTATTAATGGTATTTATAGAATTCCATTTCTTTTCTATCAAATAATCAGAAGGAGGTTTTACCCTTGAAACTGTTGGAGAGATGACCATGGGATTCGGCAGTCAGGCTGGCATTCTGATTGGTGGCAGATTGACAGGTGCAGCAGGAAAACAAAGACATACAACCCATTCCTCCCTCCCCCACACTGTTTTATATTTTATAAAGGGAATTCACAGCCTAGTAGATATGGGATTGAGTAAAAATACTTCCTGCCTCTATTGAAGCTTGAGGACACTGGAGTCTTCCACAATTCAGCCAGAACCCAGGGTACGCCAAACCACTTTGCGATCCTCCATCTCTGTAGGCTACAGTTTATAAAACACTTCTATCTCCATGATTTCATGTGATTCCCAGAGTGACCAATGAGGTGTTAGACCTCTCCATCCTCAGACAGACTCTGTCACATGCCTCTGAAAATGCTTTAGTTGTTGCCATGCGGATGGACACTCAGAAAATACTTTAGAAAAAAAAAAAATCTAAACTGCTTGCTTTAGTGGTTTTGTGTAAAATGCAACCAGAGAGAGAAAGAGAGAGAGGCCCTTGGCAGATAGGTTTAACTCAAATCACTGAGCAGGAAAATATGTGGGAATCTGGCCTGGTTTGAGAAAAAGAGCCAGCTTTTTTAGCTGACTAGGAAGGAGCTTAAAAGGGGAAAAAAATGAAAGGAGGGAAACTAATGAGGCATCTCTTTCCTCACAGATAATGTGGGATGCTCACCCAGTGGTTTGCAGTGGCTATAGCATCTGTTACACTTCAGTGACAACCAAAATGCCTTGGAGATAAGACAACAATTATGAGACCTGCCTGAGAAGAAATGAAAGAAAACCCAATCGCGGCCAAATAGCACTGCCATCTATTAACAAATTATTACAGGCTGAAGCAGTCTTTAATGAGATTTTAACAAAAGAAATCCAGTCGTGTTCCTCTGGGGCAAAGAGATTTTATTATCATGTGAATGGTTAAGCAGGTAAGAGGCCCTCCCTTGGAGCTCCAATAAAGAGGAAATGTGTGAGCCCTGTGTTCTGCCTCTCCAAGGAGCTCTAACTCCCAGTCAAGATGAAAACATCTTGGAGAAAGGACCCAAATAATACTGTTCAAGAGGAAGTTTTAGTTTAGTAAGTGGCTTGATGAGCCAAGTGAGTCTTCAGGAAAGCCGCGTTAGACCTTTGGGTTGTGATTCCAATCCTTTGTGCTTTTGGTTATCCTAGAGGACATTGTGACATTCTCAAGAGATTCTTAAGTCAAAGGGTATAGTGGCAACATTAATCTGAAGGAATAATGAAGCCAGCTAGATTCAGGACCTGCCTGCCCATGATCTTGTAGAACCGCTGCGGTTTCAGAAGAGAAACTGCTATGAGTCTAATGTTGTTAGTTTAAAGGAGGAAAGAAAAATTGGCTGCATGGAGGGAGTTCGAGGGAGGGGGGAAAATGTGCAGTACAAGGAAGTCAGTGAGAAGTCTGCTCTGATGCACTAGACCGTCTTGCATGAATTGGGTTTTTCTTTTTGCTTCTCCCACCCCTTTCATTGATCCACTACATGAACACTTATAGGCAGTCAATAATATCAGGAGAAATATAGCCATTTTGAAACTAATATTTCTGTTACCCAGGAATTTGCTTTATTTGCAATATGAGCCTCCAATGCCTGACTAAAGGAAACTGAGGACTAACCTGGGTGATCCAAGAATTCCTGGACTGTTAAATAGCATAGTTTCTTTAGAAAAGGACTCTGGACCTCCTCCTGGGAGGAGGGGCAGTGAGGCTAGGGTGAGTAAGCAGGCTCCCCACGTGAGGGTGAGTCAGGGAGACTGATTCCTTAGCAGCCGGGGCACTGTGTAAGACTAGGTCACCTTCTGTGGCAAAAGAACAACCACAATCGCTATGTGTTATGCTGGTTATACTCCCCTTGAGACCAATGGCAGACACTGGCTGTTAAAATATTTAGTGTCTGATAATGTATGATTAATGGGTAAGGAGTAGAGTAGCACTTCTTTTAATGGCTCACACTGTAGGAAAGAGATTTAATAGAATTGAAGATGGACTTAGAATGACATAGAAGATAAATCTCAGGAACATACATCTTTGGGACAGATAGCTCATTCTGTTAGAATATAGTGTTATTATTGTTATTAGCTAACATTTATTAAGCACTGACTAAGTGCCAGGAGCTGCTTCAAGTGTTTTACATATGTTAACTTAATGCTTCTTGTGCTGTGATAATGAACCAGTATTTGTTTTTTAAATTTCCAATGTGTCATGGACAAATGCTTTTGTGGAATTCAATAAAAATAAATTACTACAAAAGTGAAAAAAATTTAAAACATGCAAAATTCAAGCTCAATTTTTTGTTTTTTTAACTATTAGATGTAAGAGACATCAAATTGTCAAAATCCTATAAAAGTTTCTAAATCCTTACTCTTAGTTACTATACATAACTCCCCATAGACTAGTAACAAACCTTCACCAACTGGTGCAAGTCTACGGACTCTGTTGAAGAGCACTGTATTAACTCATTTAAACCCTCCTAAAAGTTCATGACGTCATTAATATTTTCATTCTACAGATGAGGAAACTGAGACACAAAACAATTATCTTGCTACTGAGGCCAGACATTTAATTTTGCAAAGAGAAAAATATCTATTTCATGGTCATAGAAGAGTACCCCAACTAGTCACTGAAAAATTAAGAGTAGCATTAAGAAAAACAAGCCTTAATGAGAAAGTATGAATGGAGTTTTATTATCCAGGCTTCTGTGGAAAAACCAGGAAAGGCATAGGCCATACTGGTGACATTTTGGGAGTGTCATCGTTGCTGTATTGGGCAACGGGATGAAGTGTTTAAGACTGTGGCTTGAGGGCTAGGCTTCCAGGATTAGTTTTCTTGCTTGGTCACCTACTTGCCATGTGAAGTTGTTAGTTCCTATCTGAAAGGATGGTTGGGAGGATTAACTGAGTTGTATATGTAAAGTATTTTTCTTTAAATGCCTGGTACATAGTAAGTAGTTTATACGTGCTGCTGTATTTGCATATGAAAAACCACCCATTGCAAAAATTTCAGATTCCTTAAATGCTTCCATCTATAATCTTTAATCAGAAGTCATGTTTGACTTCTAATTAAACAAGCCTATCCTCCTTGCCTTAAACTTAGAGCCCCTGGTAAAACTCAGCAGTGCTGCAGTGGTCACTGCCAGACCTCAGGTATAGAGCAATGTTTGGGGCTGGATAATTCTTTTTCTTGGGGAGGGGGTGGTTACTGTGTGCATTATATGATAGCAGCATTCCTGGTCTCTACCCACTAGATGCCAGTATTATCCCCTTCCAGCTGTGACAACCAAAAATGTCTTCAGTCATTGCAAAACGTCCCCTGGGAGGCAAAATTGCCCCCAGTTGAGAACCACTGATATAGAGAAAAGAGAATATTAATAATAGTCTCTTATGTTTTCATAGCTTTTCAGTGTAAAAGGGCTTCTGCATGTTTTAACTCCGTTGGGAAAAAGAAAAAGAGGAAAAAGATGAAATAGATCAGAAGAAGAAAAGAGAGAAGGGAATAGGGGAGGGATAAGGGAGGGAGAGAATGCAGAGCGCAAAGAGATGAAGTGGGGCAGACACTCAAAACATAAAGGAACGAACAAACAGGTGTGTGAGTTTGTGTGATCGCCCATGAGTGCATCTACACCTGCAGGTCCTCCCAGCACCTCCCACTCAACATGTTCAAAACTGAACTCAGCAGGTTGTAGACAAGGAAGGAAACTGAAGTCCATGGCGGTCTAAGGTGTGACCTTGGGCAGATTCTTCTGAGTCTAGTTTCCTTGATTGTAAAATGAAGATAACACCACGTGCCTTAATGGACTGTGTGAGCTGGCATGGAGCTAACCTATCACAGTGTGCTCTTGCTCATCCTTTTCCCTCCTCCTTGTCTCATGCCTGTCAGTTAAGGGCTAGGGTCTGGCACTCTTCCTCCTTCACAGCACTGCCTCCCGGACAGAGGTCCTGTCCCTACTAGCACCCAGTGTTTCTATCCATTTGACGCCACTATTCCATTCCTCTTCCCACTGCTCCAATCCATGGCCAGCCCTCAACACTGCACAGCTAATGTCCTGTGGGAGCCTCCTAGTTAGACTTCCTGACTCTGGGTTCTCCCCACGACAATCCAGATTCATGTCCTAAAACAGCACTGGGATCAAGTCACTCTAATTTTTTTAAAAAACTGTTCACTGGCTCCCCAGCATAAAATCTAAACTTCTTTGCCTACCATTAAAAGCCATCCTCTCTCCCTACTTCCCACTGTCTGGCTCCAACCTAGCTTCCTAACCTTAATTCTCCATTGTGCTACCCATCTCTCTCTCTTTTTTTTTTTAGACAGAGTTTCGCTCTCGTTGTCCAGGCTGGAGTGCAATGGTATGATCTCGGCTCACTGCAACCTCTGCTTCCTGAGTTCAAGTGATTCTCCTGCCTCAGCCTCCCGAGTAGCTGGGATTACAGGCATGCACTACCACACCCAGCTAATTTTGTACTTTTGGTAGAGATGGGGTTTCACCATGTTGGCCAGGCTGGTTTCAAACTCCTGACCTCAGGTCATCTGCCCGACTCAGCCTCCCAAAGAGCTGAGATTACAGGCATGAGCCCCCGCGCCTGGCCTGTACTTCCCATCTCTTATCAAACTAAAAAGGCAGTTTCTTATACACACCCTGTGTTTTCCTCATCTTCCTGGGATTCCCTTCCTAAATCCCCACAGTCTATCCCCATCCCTCAAGGCCTATTTCACTTGTTAACTTCCTTCATGAAACCTAACCTCCTCTTTCTGGACATTTACAGTTGTACCTTGCTATCATCAGCAGACTGGTTCCAGGACCCTATAGATACCAAAATCCATGGATGCCCAAATCTTTTATATAAAATAATGTAGTATTTGCATATAACCTATGCACATCCTCCCACATACTTTAAATTATCTCTAGATTACTTATAATACCTCATACAATGTAAATTCTATGTAAATAGTTGTTATACTATATATTTTAAATTTGTATTATTTTTTATTGGTGTCTTTCTCAAATAATTTTGATCTTTGGTTGATTGAATTCACATATGCAGAACCCATGGACGTAGAGGGCTGACTATATTCAGTCTCTCTCATCTCTGGACTCTCATAGCACTTTCTCTGTGTCTATTATATAGCATTTATGTTTTTCCATCTTGTATCATAAATATCTATGTGTTTATCTCTTATCTCCCACTGAACAAGGGGCTCCTTGAAGACCCAATATGTACAGACTGATTTTCATATCTTCTGTGGGACCTAGTACAATGAATATTTACCTAGTATATATAAGCCATATAAATAGCATTAGTTGTCATACTTTTTTATCCTCCACGGAATTCCTATCTATTACTTATCTAACTAAACTTTATAATGGTTTAAAAAAGAAACAGGGAGGAGGGAGAGATAGCCAAAGATTGGTTAATGGATATAAAAGTGATGCAGGGGCCAGGCGGGTGGCTCACACCTGTAATCCCAGCACTTTGGGAGGCCGAGAAGGGCAGATTGCCTGAGGTTAGGAGTTCAAGACCAGCCTAGCCAACATGGTGAAATCCCATCTCTACTGAAAATACAAAGAAACTAGCCAGGCGTGGTGGTGCATACCTGTAATCCCAGCTACTCGGGAGGCTGAGGCAGGAGAATTGCTTGAACCAGAGAGGTGGAGGTTGCAGTGAGCCGAGATCGTGCCACTGCACTCCAGCCTGGGTGACAGAGCAAGACTCTGTTTAAAAAAAAAAAAAAAAAAAGTGATGCAGGACAGAGACTCAATAAACAAAGGAATAGGCCCACCTAGAGAGGAGGAACAAGTTACAGTGTTCTATAATACTGTAGGGTGACTATCATTAACAACAATTTACTACATATTTTCAAATTGAAGAGTAGATTTTTATTCCCAACACAAAGCAATGATACATGCTCGAGGTAACAGGTATGCTCGTTATCCTGATTTGATCATTACGCATTGTACACAGGTATCAAAATATCACACTGTACCCATAGATATGTATCCATTAACAGTAATAATAAGAGAAAAAAACTAGCATATGATAGCAGCATGAGGAGAGTCCCTACTGACTTGGGTCATAAGAGCAGCCTGAGGTGTATGTGTATGTGTGTGTGTGCATGTGTGTGTTGTAGTGTAATGCAGTGTTCTGAAATCATATAGAACTGGTTTCTAATCCTAGCTGTAAAACTTGATAGCTATGTGGATTTTGGACCAGATAGTCCGGATACCTAACTTCATTTCCTCATTTGCAAAAAAGAGATAACAATACATGCTTTATAATGTTATTATGAATCATTTATTTATGTCATCAACAAGAATTTACTGAGTTTTCACTATGTGCCCGGTACCTGGTAGAAACAAAATAATGTACATGGTATATTTACCAGAGGACCTGGTATATACTGAGTATTTGTAATGTTTAGTATTTAGCATTAGAGCAATTCGAATAATATGAGAGCAGCTACTCTATTACACATACATGTACACATAAATAGAGAGAGCTACAGGTACCAAGTAGGGGTCTTTATTTTAAAATTTGGACAAAGGGAAACACAGTATTCTTTAGCCAAAAGTTTTTCTTCTCCAGTTAGCTTGAATATGCTTTTTCCTGCTTCATTCTTAGTATCCATACTCATGGGAAAAAAATCAGACGTCAAGAATACCATTTATCTGGTGTCTATTATGTGCTATGAACCTTTCAACAACTCTTTAAGGTAGATTAGCTGGTCTCCGTTTTATGGGTGAAGAAAGAGACCCAGAGGATAGTATTTGCTAGTCTTTTCCACATAACCTGTAAATGGTGGAATCCTCTTTCAAATCCCATACTGTCTGCTGTTCTGCTGGAGAGGCATCCTACATGCCAGCTCAAGGTGAGGAACAATTATTTGCTCGATCAACTTCCCAGAAGTTTCTATCAATAATTCTCCTGGGTTCAGAGTTCTTGGAAATATTGAAACAAAGTTGGTTTCCAATTCTGTCTAAAAAGATAACATTTTTACTTGGAAGGAGACATCATATTACTCTTCTTACATTCCCACTTATTCCTATACAGGAGGTAACTTCACTAACTGTTCAAATCTCCACTCTCTACTGGTTCCTCCCCAGGTAGAAAAAAAAAAGATTAATTCTTTTCTTTTTATAGTTAGCAGGGCTATTGGCTTCAAAAACAGGAACCAGGCCTAGCAGGTCGTCTGGTCCAGGTTTCCACATCTTTCTTTTAGGTGAAGAGAGCCCATTGCATCGTCCTTGCCCATGCAATAGAGAGAACTGGGTCTATCTTGCTTGTGACAGTGTGTGTGACAAAGCTTGTGGCAGTTTGCCTTACTGGATTTCCTGCAAACTCAGAGTCTCTGCACTCTACACATTCCTCACCTTGGAGGCTCGTGCCTGTCCCAAGGTCCAGATTCCAGTGCAGAGGTAAGAAGCCCCCAGTTTGGCACCAGTTTCAAGCAGCTTTTCTCTATCCCAAGTTGTACTACAGATCCTCATATTGTAGAGATAATTGGGCACTTGCCAAACTGTTGATAAAGCTGATATTTTTGTCTTTTTTTGGCTAGCAGTGCTTATGTGTATTATCTAACAGTCAGAATCCAGAGAGGAAAAGAACGTGGTTTTACATCCAGAACTGCTGGCTCTGTTGCTGGGTTAGGAGCTTTCTCCATCTTAGTCTGTTCTATATCAAGGCTAACCTTGTTTTCACGGATCAGTGAACTCGTAGGCCCTTTCAGTGATTTTTAAAGCCATATACACAAATATCTAACAACACTCAAAGATGGCCTGCCACTAGAAATTTATTCATTTTACAGTTACCAGTGTAGGAGGATGGAGATACATTCAGTAATATTTGTTTGGGGGCCTAGAATTCAAAACTAAAAACTCTACAGTCTAATTTTGTTACAAATAACTCATACATGTTAGCAAGTTAATTCTGACAAAAGTCAATCTAGGTGAGCTTACTTGTATTTCTACTTACCATCTTAAAAATAAAGTTGGAGTTCCAGCCCCACTACCAGTTGTTCTGTGACTTGGATAAGGCCTATTCCTGGGCCTCCATTTCCTCGTCTAGAACAATGCCTGTTTTGATTCAGACCATCACTGACAACCCTCCTGCTCTTCTGTCCTCTTAATACTCAGAAGTTAGCATTTGAGCCTATGTTGCCTTCAGGGTGTATTCTCGTGGCTCTGAGGGGTTTGGGAAGAGGAGTGGATCTAGAGGAAAATTTAATGAACATAAAGGGAGAAACTTGCCAGATGCAAAGTGGGAGTTTATTCCAGGAATATTAAATTATCATGAAACACATCTATCTACATTTATTAAGAACAGGAAGCACGACTCTGCTTGCCTGAAGCCTTCATTTCTAAAGCAGTAACAAATTATTCATTTCCTTCATAAGCTCTTTAGTCCTTGGGGTATTTAACACCAGGAGTTTGACCATATTATGACTCATCCTCATATCACATGATAAAGATGATACTAAATATTGTAAACATATGACAGTGGATATAACTTATGAATCCTCATTAATTTATTTTGATTTTAGCATAATGGCTTAATACTTTGCAGGAGACTTCTTTTTACCCAAAACAGGACTGGTGTGTCTCAGATTTGCAGTATTTTCATGAGTAAATACCACTGACCACATTAAGAAAGCATTCTTCTTTTATGCAAATATGTGTCAAAGATTATCAAAATGGGAAAGAATTTTACCTTCTCAGCTATTTAAAAAAAAAAGATTTTAAAAGAAGCCTATCATTATTTAGCTGTATACTCTGTGTTAGTTTTCCGTGGCTGCATAATACATTATCACGAACTTAGAGCAACATCCATTTCTTAGCTCACAGCTCTGTAGGTCAGAGTGTGGGTTCTGCTGGATTCTCTACACAGGATCAAACAGGGCCAAAATCAAGGTATTTGCCTACTGCCTCTTCCCTGGAGGATCTGAGAAGAATCTGCTTTCAAAGTCATTCAGGTTGTTGACAGAATTCTATTCCTGTGGTTGTAGGACTGAAGTCCCATTTCCTTGCCGGCTTTTGGTGGGGGACTGCTCTTTGGTCCCTAAGGTCACTCACATTCCCTGGCAGATGACCTCTTCCTTCTTCGAGCCAGAAATGGTTCATAGAATCCCCTTTGTGCTTTGAATCTCTGACTCCTCTTCTGCAGCTAGCTAAAGAAAACTCTCTGCTCTTAAAAGGTTCATCTACTGGGTCAGGCCCACCCAGATAATCTCTGTAACTCAAGGTTAACTGATTCGGGACTTTAATTATATCTGCAAAATACCTTCTCAGCATGAAGAAGATTAGTGTTTGACTGAATAACCAGGGACAAGCATCTTGAGGGGCCATTTTCATGATTCTATCTATCTGTCATACACAGTTGTCCCTTGGTATTCATGGGCGATTGGTTTCAGGACCTCCGCAAATAGCAAAAGCCACAGATGCTCAAGTCCCTGGTAAAAAATGGTCTAGTATTTGCTTAAAATCTATGCACATTCTCCTGTATACTTTAAATCAACTCCAGGTTATTTATAATACTTAATACAATGTAAATGCTATGTAAGTAGTAGTTTTTAGGGAATAATGGCAAAGAATAAAGGTCCGTACATGTTCAGGACAGATGCAATATCTTTTTCCAAATTATTTTCTAATTTTCTAGCTGTGGTTGATTGAATCCATGGATACAGAACTCATGGATATGGAGGGTCAACTGTACTTTAATGCAATTGAGCAAATTATCTAACCTTTTTTTTTTTTTTTTTGGAATTCTACTCTGAGAGCTTTGATGAATAGACCTATGAAGGGATTATGCTTATGATAACTTTTCTACAGCAGCCAACAAAACAAAATAATCAAAACAGACAACAAAAACTGTTCACACTGGATCTATAAGATGCCAAAGCACATGAATAAAAAATAGACTTAATGATTATCAATCTTGTTAACCACCATTTGCCCAGCTCTTGGAACAGAGCCTGACTCAAAGTAGGTGCTCATTAAATATAGTGTTTGCTGAATGAATGGATGTATAGCACTAATTAGAGCCCTTTAGTTAACTCTTTATCAAGTGCTTCCTGCAAACAATGGACTTGTGCTGAGTATAGTGAAGGAAGATTCATTGTGATGGTTGATTTTATGTGTCACTTCAGCTAGGCTATGGTACCCAGTTGTTTGGTCAAACACTAGTCTGTATGTTGCTGTGAAGGTATTTTTTAGATGTGATAACGTTTAGCCCAGTAAAGTTTGAGTTAAGCAGATTGCCCTCCATAATGTGGGTGGGCCTCATCCAATCAGTTGAAGATTTTAAGAGAAAAGACTCCAAGCGGGTGGATCACTTGAGGTCAGGAGTTTGAGAACAGCCTGGCCAACATGGCAAAACCCTGTCTCTACTAAATAAAAACAAAAACAAAAATTAGCTGGGTGTGGTGGCACATGTCTGTCGTCCCAGCTACTCAGAAGGGTGAGGCAGGAGAATCACTTGAATCCAGGAGGCAGAGGTTGCAATGAGCCAAGATTGCACCACTGCACTCCAGCCTGGGTGACAGAGCGAGACACTGTCTCAAAAAATAAATTAAAAGAAAAAGAAAAAAAAAAAGAGAAAAGACTGAGGTCCCCTGAGGAAGAAGAAATTCTGCCTTCAGATTTCTTTCAGACTCAAAACTGCAATATCAACCCTTCCATGGGTCTGTTGTATTCTGGGAACAGGGAAAAGAACAGCCCAACTAAAGAATCCCAGGGGTAGAGAAGCATGCTGTTAGGGAACCTGGAGGCTAGGTTGCAGAGAGCCCTGATAAGCATAGAACATAGGCTGCAAAAGCCTTAAAGATTCATCTTTTAAACAAGCAGCATTAAGTACTTCTCTTTCTTGTGGCAGGCTAGAGTCCCTATCATCTTGCCCCAGGCCTCTCATCTTGTAACAAGAAGCTGAGACCCAGGATGAGTGTCCTTGGGTCACAGGGGAAATCTTTGCAGGAGAAGGCTATCTTCTACTGCCTCAGCCAGCACTCTGGCTACCACATCTTCCTGCTTCCTGCGTCTGCAAACTCATCTCCTGCCTGCTCCCACGTTGCTTACTGCCACACTGGTTCTCTTGCCGTTCCTCAAATGCTCTAAGTTTGTTGCCACTTCAGAACCATTACACTTGTTCCCTCTGCCCAAAAGCTAAAAGGACCTTGCCTTGGGTTTTTACACCCTGGAGCTTCTTGTCTCTGATCTCAGGTCAGCTGTTGTCTTCTCAGAAAAGTCTTCCCTGACCACAGGCTTGAATGGTGCCTCATCCACATCTGTTCCATTGCCCTGATTTACTTTTTTTTTTTTAAGATTTTTTTGAGACAAGGTCCCACTTTGTCGCCCAGGCTGGAGTGCAGTGGCACAATCTCAACTCACTGCAACCTCCCCTTCCGGCTTCCTGGGTTCAAGTGATTTTCATGCCTCAGTCTCCTGAGTAGCTGGGACTATAGGCATGTGCCACCATGCCTGGATAATTTTTGTGTTTTTAGTAGAGACGGGGTTTCGCCACGTTGGCCAGGCTGGTCTTGAACTCCTGAGCTCAAGCAATCCACCTCTCTCGGCCTCCTAAAGTGCTGGGACTACAGGCGTGAGCCACTGCATCCAGCCTACCTTCTCTATAGTACTAATCAATGTCTAGAATTATTATTATTTACCTCTCTATTGTTTGTTTCCCTAAATAGAATATAAGTTCCATGAGAGTAGAATTTGTTCCCTAATGTGATTTGCTCATTGCTTTAACCCCAGCACCTTGAATAATGTACATATTCGTTACTCTATAATTATGAATTGAATTAATGAATGTTGAATACAGATCTCAGTTCTCACAGAGTAGTTTAAGGGGGAAAAGAGATCAAGAGAAACAAAGAGGCATTTTCATGAGGTAAGCAGAGAAGCCATCGGCGATCACCTCTGGTCCCACAGCAATGCACTTTTCCTTCTTCCACTTTTTATTCAAAACAGATGCCTCTAGAAGGAATTGTTAAGGTCACAGTTCTTGCTGGATAAAAATCACAATTGGTACTGAATTCAGCTCACCATTAAAATTCCCCACAATGCCAGTTTCAAAACAAAGTGCTCTCCGAAAGATGAAACCTTATGTTCCTCCCCTGACATTCCCCTCTTTCCTGAGAGTCATATGAACTCTCTCAGCTTCCCTGGACTCACTTTATCACTAATCCTTCACTTTTCCCTTTCTGCCTCAAAGGAAGATGCTCCCCTCTTCACTTACTGAACCTAACATGGATCTGCTCATGCTGTGCAGTAAAGCTAAACAATCACCCTGGGGTTTTGCAGCAAAAGAAAGGAGGATGTTTATCTGTGGGGCCCCAAGCAAGGAGAATCTGGCAGCTTACACTTAAGACCTGACCTCCTTGATGGATTACAAGCAAGGTTTGTTGTTGTTGTTGTTGTTTGTTTGTTTGTTTTTTGAGACAGGGTCTAACTCTGTCATCCAGGCTGAAGTGCAGTAGTGTGATCTCAGCTTACTGCAACCTCCACCTTCTAGGCTCAAGCGATTCTCCTGCTTCAGCCTCCAAAGTAGCTGGGATTACGGGCATGCACCACTACTGCCCGGCTAATTTTTGTATTTTTAGTAGAAATGGAAACCGGTTGCACCATGTTGGTCAGGCTGGTCTCGAACTCCTGGGTTCAAGCGACCCTCCCACCTTGGCCTCCCGAAGTGCTGGGATTATAGGTATGAGCCACTGTGCCCAACCTCAATCTAGGTCTTTTTAAAGGCTGGGATAAATTTCAGGAAAGCAGAAATCACAAGCAAAAAGGTAAATCAATACATGGAGGTTATATATTGGTTTGGCCTAAAAAGGTGGGATATCTTGAAGTGGGGCTTTACAGGTCACAAGTGAATTCAGAGACTCTCTGGTTTGCAATTCGCTAAGCAAGCAAAGCTTTGTCTAAACATTTGGGGTTGGCAGAAAAGAATGTTAAGATCTAGCCTGTGGGCATGACTTTCTCCAGGTCCCTTAGGAAGAAATTCAGAACAAAGAATGACAGAGTTCAGTCCTCAGTTCTCCCGTGTCTGAGGTCTACATGCCAGCAGACAGTATTTTCCATTTGGTGGGGTGCGGGGGAAGGTAGGGGCGGGTCCAGGTTTCTGAAACACAACTCAGGGACATATGTTAAGATATTATCTTTAATTTCTCTAGAGAACCAAACATCTTGTGACTCTAACTTTCTTGGCTATTGTTTTAAGCTATTAGATTACTCATTTACTTCTCAAGGCTAGCTAAGTGCCTGGAATTTCCCTTGAAGAAACTCAAGATTTTCCTTTATTCTCGTGCTTGGGTTGGGGGTGGGAAGGCAGGACCCTAAAAGGGGTCCCTGCTCTGTCTCACTTCCATTTTGGGATTTTCTTCTTTACTTGTTCTCTGAACCCCTTCCCAACTGATCTTCCTCCTGCCTCAGATCCACATTTCACATTGCCACCCAAGGATCTTCAATAAACCACTTCTATGAATATTGCTCGGTTACTCGGATACCTCCACTGGCTCTTCAAACTCACATTATTGAGCCTGGTACTCAAGGCCCTCCCCAAGGACAAAGGCCAGCTTACCTCTTCACCCTTATTTCTACGTTCCCTAGCATTAAACTGACGACAAAGCATATAGGATATAACTAACTGCCTGCAATTTTAATGCAGTGGAGCTGTTGGCTTGCAGCTGTGACAGGAAAAGACATTTGACCACAGGGAATCTGGTGCAAAGGCATTCTGGCAGAGCAAACCCAACACATCAGTTTTACTGTTTCCCATGACTTATGAATCCACTCTGGAGAGGATTTGAATCACTTGACTTCTTCCTCTGAAACCTTCCTAGCTGCCTAGCTGTTTGTGTGTGTGTGTGACTGCATTATTGAGTACCCAAGACTTTTGAATCAGGGATCTTAACTATCAATTATTTTACATCATCCTAAACCTCTCTTCCCTTCCATTTGCATGGATAATTGGAAGCTGATGAGGGTTAGCATTACACAAGGAGATAAATTCATTCAACAAACATTCAGCAAACACTTATTAAGTACCTAATGTATGCCACCTTGAGATACTCACAGTGTAGAAGGGGACACAACCATGTAAACATCGTTACTTCAAAAGAAGAAATGCTATAATAAAGGTATGTTCAATATTATATGTACAGAGGGAATATAGAGGCAGTGCTTCTCTAACAATCTAAAGAGTACAGGGAAGGCTTTGGGGAGGTGACAAGAAATGGAGGATGTAAATCTGAGGCAAGGATAGAAAGAGAAGTAAATTTTCCAGACTTCACCCCCATACCATCAGTATAATTTGAGATATATTTTAAAACATCATGACAGTACAAATTTTTTTAGTGGCATTATTTGGGCCATACCGAATGATTGCTGCATGCATTTCTACTCCTTTGACCTACTTTTTCATAAGTATCAACAGAGGCTTGCAAACAACCACTAAAAGAGTGTTCACAATGTATCAGGATGGAGTTTTGAATTAGAGGCTTCCAGGCTGTGCTGAAGCTGGTGGTCTTGTGAGCAGAAACACTTTGCTAAGCAGAAGGAAGCATAGCATGGCAAAGGAGGAAAGAGACAGAGCAAGCCTAAAGCTAAAGAGTTGTGAGGGGTGGAGCCCGGGTCATTCAGGGATTTTTTTTTTAAAGTGGGTCACTCATAATATTTCTGGAAGAGCATACAACTTAGCGGACAGGACCCATATGACTTGTAAATTACAAGGCAGTCATTAACAACATAGCCAAGCTAGAGGAAGGGCGCCTTCTGTTAGAGTGGCTATGTAACTCTCGATTTCAAAATGCCTCTTGGTTCATTTGCAGGACTAGGCAAAAAAAAAAGCACAAGAGTACATCAAACTTAGCATTTTGGATCAAGCCAATTTTGTTGCCAAAGGACACTTCATGAGATCAGTAGTAGCTGCCTCTATGTTGACCAACTAAAGTCATAGAGGTACCATATTCTCAACTTCTTCCTATGAATTTTAGTTTTTAAATTACCAAGTCAAAAGCAGTAAGCATTTAAACCACTTTTGATAACTATCTTATGTTGTTTATCAAAAGAGCTGTATTAATTTACTATACCACCAACAGGGTATATGTATACCAGATTCACCACAACCTGTCGTACATTTAGCAAAAGTAAGTTATTGAGTTAACAATTTATGATTTAGTATATTTAAAACAGTAGCTTAACAATGGTTTAACGTGCATTCAACAAACATTTGGCAAAGAATTATTAAGCACTTAATGTACTTTGATTACTGGAGTTATCTTTTTAGGCTGGCACAAAGCCACTAGAAAGGTCCATTTGAATCAAGTGTCATTGCTGATTTGATGATTTCTCCCTTTCCTTCATCCCCCATAGGAATCAACATATATATATGTGTGTGTATGTATACATATGTATATATACATTGAGTTCTTTTGACTATCTCTTTCAAAGGCCTCTTACATCTATCTATACTGTTATTTTTATTCCTACTACCATCAGCATAGTTCATAGTGCAGAAAACTTAAGTCTGTGCTACTGAAAATGTCTTCACAGGTCTCTCTTCCTTCAGTCTTCCCCATGGGAATAATCACAACTCATTTACTGAGCAACTAGTATGAGCCAAGCCGACTGCTGGGCGTTTCATAGACATTACCTCCCACAACAATCCCATGAGGCAGATATTAACTCGACTTTATAGATGAGGAAACTGGAACACAGAAAATTAAGATAATCACTGAATTTACACAACAGTAAGTGGAAGAGCAGATATTTTAACCTGAGTCTGACTGAGTCCAAAACCTGTGTCCTCAATGAAACATTTCTCGAATCAGTCCTCTAACCCATTCTAAACATTCCTGTACTTGTTATTAAGTAGTTGCCTTTTAGCTTCAAACCCCTCCTGTGATACCTGGCTTTGTGATACTCAGCTGGGACTCTGCAAAACACAGTCCGCTTTGCCTGTTAGCTCTGTGTTGGGCTCTGCCAATAGCGGGTGCTAGAGGAAGAGCTCAAGGCTGGAGGAGGGAGGACAAAGTCCTCAAAGCAGCCCAACTACCTGCTTCCCATGGACTTCCTGTGAGCATCACTTCTGTAGTACTTCATCCCAGCAGTAGCAGTTCTGTCCCATAGTAGCAGCTAAATTCAGTTTGCCGTTTTCCCAACCCTTACAGAATGAGTTTTATTACATCCCCCTCAGAGATGCCAGCATTAGCCAGCAGGTGCCCCTTTTCCAAGATGCGGGTCCCAGTTCCACTTAGGCCCTCCTCCCAAACAGTATCTCCTCTTCAAGTCTGAGCTTTGGCTTATCAGAGCTGCTCCTCTTCAGCTTCCAGGGTTTAGTCATTCTAACATCTTCCTTTTGTTCCCTCAGCCCTAGAGATGGTAGTGTTTTGATGCTAACTTCATAATATATTAGAGTTCATTTTTACCTGTTCAAGTATCTAGTTAACAAATTTATACCTCATTAACAATTCTGGAGAAGTTGTTGCAAGAAGGAACTTACTCCAGAAAGCAAGTGAACCTGAGTAATGCAAGGAGTGAAACATATTGGATACTGTGTTGTTCCCCCAGGTCCCCTCTTTTGGGCCACAGCACCCATCTTCTAGTTGCTCGGGGTATCCACAGCTGCATCCCCTGGGTTTCATGGAACTGCCTCACCCAAGGCTACAGCCCCTGTCAGCAGCGGATATTTTTGTTGTTCTGTGTTTTCAACTACTTTTTAGCTTTAACGAGTCAAATTGCCTTGCTACCCTGAGGCCACTTCAGAATACATATGCCGCATTGGTACTTGAAATCTGCGTATCTTATTTTTGTTTTCCACTGCCTGTAATTCTATAAATAAAAGGGAAAATAATGTATGAAATTTCAACTTATCTGCAATTCATATTATATAAAACATTAACTTTTGGGGAGAAGGAATTGATTTAAATTATTAAAACCCTAAAAATGCTAATATACAAAATAGTCATCTCTCATAACATTATGTATTCTAAGAAGTTGCTACTTGAGTTTTTCAAAGGCTTACTCATGAACTAATTTTCTTAGTCTGCAAACAAATTTAAGTGTTCATAAATGCCATTAAAATTATATCCTGCAGTTTTGAAACAATATTCAATTAGTTTTTAATGAAGGAAAAATATATAAAGAAGATAAAATATTCTTCAATTAGTAGTATGGTTTATACCTCAGGCAATGAATAAAGCCTCCCTGAAATATTTCAAGAAAATTGACTATTTTGAGCTTATTTTTAATATCATTATAAGCCATAACTACATTTTGTTTTAGGGAGATAAACATTTATAACAACCAAATGTCTGCCTACCAGAAGTTTGATTATCTGAAAAAACTCAAGACGAGGAATATTTAATATGTCACTTAAAATTAATACCTAGGAAGAAGTCTCAATTAAATCCTAGGTATAGAGGTGAATCCCCATGTTTTATTTGGCCTGATATGATATTGCTGGGTCTTTCTTAAGGCCTTAAGATAGTACTGTGAAAATGTCATTTGTATATTTTTATGATATCTGCATTTTGTTTGGATGTATTTATATGTTCTTATTTATACCATAGCTTATACTTCCTGACAGTTTTTCATTTTAAATTGGATCATAAATTTCCTTCACTTACTAGTTTCTTGATTTTCCTCTTTGCCATTTCTTCACATTTTATCTTCAAAATAACCTCTCATTTTCTTGACTTCCTGGATAGCACAGAAAAGAAGGCACATTGAACAAGGGGGAGGAAGGAAGGAATTACAATAAGAAGCCTAAGTAGAGGCAGAGTGGGCAGTGGGCTACTTTTCCTGCCATCAAATGTCTTCTCTAACATTTAGAAAGGTATGGAGAGGCTGCTAGTTTAAAGACTAACAAACTAGGAAGGCTGACCACATATTAGCAGAGTTTAATATATTAACCAACCGAATATTAAATTTACACACTAACACAGGATTAAATGCATACTCGTTAATGTGCTACCAAGCAACTAGGGCTAGCTATTTAACCAGTACATATAGGTAACTGTAACTGAGTCCTTGAACTGTGGTTAAAACCTTCTGAAAATAATGTGTGTGTGTGTGTATTTACACTGCTCCTCAATTGACAATGGATTTCAGGAGACTCCAGAATTACATATACAATGAAGTAGGAAAGTTGAATTAAAAAACAACAACAACAACAAAAACAATTAGTATGCTGGTGTTTGCTGGTTACAAAGCAACTAGTCCCCTCTTCCCTCCTCCTACCTTTACCTTTTTTTTTTTTTTTTTTTACCTCCCCAATGTAACTGGGAGAAAACTGACCCCACTGCCAGATCTAGGGTTCTGATTAGTCTAAATCAATCAAGATCTTACCATCTGGATTAGGCCCTTTTTGCATTGCTATAAAGAAATACCTGAAGGCTGGGTAATTAATAAGGAAAAGAGCCTCATGGTTCTAGGCTGCACAAGCATGGTACCAATGTTTGCTTACTTCTGGTGAGGGTTTCAGGAAGCTTATGATCATGGTGGAAGATGAAGAGGGAGCAGGCATATCACATGGTAACAGAGGGAGCAAGACGTGGAGGGAGGTCCCAGACTTTTAAAAACCAGATCTCATGTGAACTAAATGAGCAAAAACTCATTTATCAGCAAGAGGATGGTGCTAAACCACTCATGAAGGATCCATCCCCATGATCCAATCACCTCCCACTAGGCCTCACCTCCAACTCTGGGAATCACATTTCAACATGAGATTTGTCAGGAAGAGACATCCAAACCTGATTACCATCTCTTATGTGACAATGAATGAGAGTCCCCTGTTCATAGGTATGGACATAGGATCCTTTGGCAGTCTTAAAACATGGCCCCCAAATTCTTTGACAGCCTTCCTATTGAGAGGTAGAATCTCTGTCTCCTCCCCTTAAATCTGGTATCTTTGATTTCTTAACTAATAGGATGTGGCAGAATTGACAGTTATGTTAGAAAATACCAGCTCCTACTCCTTGTCTCTTGGGATACTTTGCTTTGGAAACACAACAACCATGCTGTGAAGAAGCTCAAAGCAGCTCATGAAGAGACCCACAGGGAGAGTAATCCAGGTCTCTGACCCTCAATTCCAGGTGAGCCACCACCTGGCAACCAGCACCAATTTGCCAGCTGTGTAGGTGAACCATCTTGGAAATGAATCCTCCACCCAATTCATAAGCTAAATAAATAGTTATTTTAAGCCACTAAATGGGTTTATAAAGCAACAATAGATAACTAGAACACTGATACTTGACTCCCCATAGGTGAACCTTTTTTCTTTCTCTTGAGAAGTTTAGGCTCTTTCATTAATCCATCATGAAATTTAATGTTAACACTTTTTTCTTTCCTTTTCTTTTTTTTTCCCTCCTTCCTTTTTTTTCCTGCCATTTGGTGATCTTTAATAATAATAATAATAATAAATCACTCAATTCTAGGGAATGTCTTTGGTAATCTTCTTCTGGTAATTTTCTCCCCTTCATTTTCTCTGTTCTTTCTTTCTGGCACTCCATATGAGACAAACTGGATCTCCTGATTGATTTTCAAATTCTCTTTCCTTTTGTTCATCTTTTTTTCTATTTTTCTTCCAACCATGATACTGAATTTTTAAGTGCAGCTATCAGATACTTGTACTTAAGAGCTCTGTCTTGTTCTTTGATTCTCTCTTTTAAATAGGATTCTATTCTTTTTTCCATGGATCAAATATATCTCTTTTCTCTCTGGAGACATTTATCTTCAGGATTTTTAAAAAATAAAAACTCTTCTGCTTTTGTGTCATTTATATTTCTTTGGTATTCCTATTCTCTGTTTCCTTAGGTTTCTCTTTTATTTTGGAGGCATTTATTTTTCAACTATCTGGTAATCCTTGGCTACAGATTCACAGTTTAAGGCAAGAGGCTGTCTAGTTTAGTCTACCTACTGAAAATCAGTTTTAATTTCAATTGAATTTAATAATTTTTGAGGCTTGCTTTATAAAATGTCTAATTGTAAGCATTTCCAAGGTTATGAAAAGGAATAAAACAAAGCCCTCAAGAGGTTTACAACATAATACAGTAGTCTTATTAGTCTCTTCTCATGCTGCTAATAAAGACATACTCAAGACTGGTTAATTTATAAAGAAAAAGAGGTTTAATGGACTCACAGTTCCACGTGGCTGGAGAGGCCTCACAATCATGGTGGAAGGCGAGGAGGAGCAAAGGCATGTCTTACACGGTGACAGGCAAGAGTGCTTTTGCAGGGGAACTCCCCTTTATAAAACCATGAGATCTTATAAGGCTTACTCATTATGACCAGAACAGCATGGGAAAGATCTGCCCCCATGATTCAATTACCTGCCACCAGGTCCCTCCCACAGCATGTGGAATTATGAGAGCTACAATTCAAGATGAGATCTGGGTGGGACACAGCCAAACCATATCAGTAGTAATGTTTTTTTGTTTCTGTTTTTTTTCTGTCTCAATCTTTATGTCATTTATTTATTTGCCTGTGTTTACTGCACTGGCTAGGCTTCCTGATAAAATGCTACTTAGAAGCAGTGACAGGGATTTTATTGAATCTGTAGATGAATTTAAAGAGTATTGTCATCTTAATAACATTAGGTCTTCTGATCCATAAATGTGAGATTTTTTCCATTTATTTAAATCTTATTTCATTTTTTTCACAATGTTTTAAAGATTTCAGATTATAAGTTTTGCACTTACTCAGTAAAATGTATTCCTAAATGTTTTATTCTTTCTGGTGCTATTATAAATGAAATTCTCTTAATTTCATTTTTAATTGTTTATTGCAAGTGTATAGAAATATAATTTATTTTTATATATTGATCTTGTCTCCAGCAACCTTGATAAACTAATTTATTAGTACAGTATTTTGTGCATGTGGACTCCTTAGAAATTTCTATATACAAGATCATGCCATTTGCAGTAGAAAGAATTTTAATTATTTCTTTCCAAACTTGATGGTTTTCTTTCATTTTCTTGCTTTATTGCTCTGGCTAGAACCTCTAGTACAACACAGAATAAATGTTGTAAGTACAGACATCTTGTCTTGTTCCTGTTCTTAGTGGCAAAGACTTCCACTATTAAGAATGATGTTAGCTGTGAACTTTTTGTAGATGCCCTTCAGCAGGTTGAGGAAGTTCTCTTCTATTTCTAGTATTGTCAGTGTTATCTTTTTTTGTACTTCATCATAAAAGCACATGAAATTTTTTCAAATACCTTTCCCGCATTTATTAAGATAATGTGATTTTGGCTTTTTATTCAGTTGCTATGGCATAGTATATTAATTGACTTTTAGATATTATTAAGTTGGTACAAAAGTAATTGCAGTTTAATAAAACAACCATGCATACCTGGAGTATATGCCACTTGATCATGATATATCATTATTTTTATACATTGCTGAATTTAGTTTGCTGGCATTTTGTAGAAGATTTTTATGTCCATATTCATAAGAGGTATTGGGTTATAGTTTTCTTGTGATGTTCTTGTGTGGTTTGGTATCAAGGTAATATTGCCTTCATAGAATGAATTGGAAGGTGTTTTCCTCGTCTATTTTTTGGGTAGAGTTTGTGAGGAATGCATCTTAATTCATCTTTAAATGTTTAGAATAATTTACTAGTGAAGACATCTGGCATGGGCGTTTCTTTGGAGGTAGTTTTTTGATTACTAATTCAATCTGTTTACTTCTTGTAGGTCAATTAATGTCTATTTCTTCTTGAGTCAGTTTCAGGAGTTTGTATTTTTTAGAAATTTTTCTATTTTATCTAAGTTATCTAATTTATTGGCATACAATTGTTCATAGTCTTCTTTATAATATTTTTATTTCTGTAAGGTTAGTAGTAATATCTGCTTTTTATTTCTAGTTTTAGTGATTTATGTTGCTGTTTTTTTTTTCCTTGGTCAATCTAGCTAAATATTTGTTAGTTTGTTCAACTTTTTGAAGAACCAACTTTCAGTTTCATTGCTTTTCTCTATTGTTTTTTAATTCTCTACTTAATTAGTTTCCATTGTAATCATTATTATTTCCTTCTTTCTGCTTGGTTTGGGCTTAGTTTGCTCTACTTTATACTAGTGTTTTAAAATAGAAAATCAGATTATTGCTTTATGACCTTTTTTTACTGTGGGCATTTACAGCTATACATTTTCTTTTGAGCACTGCTTTAACTCCATCCCATATGTTTTAAATATGTGGTATGTTCACTTTTATTCACATCAAAGTATTTTCTAATTTCCTTTTTTATTTTTTTTTGATTCATTGATGATTTAGGTGCGTTTTAATTTCCACACATTTGCATGTTTTACAACTTTTTTCTGTTATTGATTTCTAATTTAATTTCATTGTGGTTGAATAACATACTTTGTATTATTTCTTTCCTTTTAAATGTATTCAAGTTTGTTTTGTTGCCTAGCATATGTTCTATTCTGGAGAATGTTCCATGTGCAGTTGAGAAGAATGTGCTGTTGTTGTTGGATAGAGTGTTCCATAGATGTCTGTTAGGTTAAGTTTGTTTACAATTGTCCCAGTCTTCCAATTCCTTGTTCATCTAATTGTTCTATTCATTATTGAAAGTGGGGCATTGAAGTTTCTGGCTGGTTGTCAATTTCTTTATTTCTGTCAGTAGTTTTTGCTTTGGGTATTCTGATGCTCAGTTGTTAGGTGCATATTAATTTATAATTGTCATATCTTTCTGAAGAATTCATCCCTTTATCCACATGAAATGTCCTTCTTTATCTCTAATAATTTTTTTTGTTTAGAAGTCTATTTTTTCTGGTATAAGTATAGCCACTCCATTTTTTATGGTTGGTGTGTATAATATACACATTTTGTCATCTTTGACTTTCAATGTATTGGTATCTTTGAATATAAACTGTGTCTCTTGTAGACAGCATATAGTTAGATCTTGTTTTTTATCCATTCTGATAATCTCTGTTTTGTGATTGGGATATTTAATCTGTTCATGTTTAATATTATTATTAAATAGCTTATTTAATACATATTAAATATATTACAGAAAATTGTACATATATCTAATCTCATGAATAAATAAATATAAATAATTATTTGATGACATAGTTGGGCTTATGATGTGATATGACATAGTTAATATGGTTGGATTCATGTTTACCATTTTGTTTTTTGGTTTTTGTATGCTTCTTTTTTTTTTTTTTTTTTTTTTTGGTCCTCCATTCCTCTTGTACTGCTTTTTTTGGCATTAAGTGAATATTTTCTAATGAAGTATTTAAATTTCTTATTGATATTTTGATATTGCTTTAGAGTTTACCATATTCACCTTAATTTATTGAAATAATCTTCAGATTTATAGTAACAATTCCAATGTAACATAGAAATGTTTTTCCTATATAGCTCTATTAATCTTCTCCCCTTTTGTGACGTTATTATTATACATATTACATTTATACATGTTAAAAACACAAGAATACATTGTTATAGATACTATTTTACATAATTTTGTCTTTCAAAGAAGCTAATAGAAGACAGAAAGTTTATATTTATAGCTTTTGTTATATTAACCTGTTTATTTTTCATTTCTGGTTCTCTTTATTTGTTTCTATAGATTCAAGTTACCAACTGGAGTCGTTTTCTTAGCTCAATAAAGCTTTGCTCTTATCCACCTCTTTTGTGGTGTTAATGGCAAATATATTACATTTCTTTTTCCTTCCTTCCTTTCTTCTTTCTCTCTCTCTTTTTCCCTTTCTTTCCTTCCTTCCTTCCTTCCTTCCTTCCTTCCTTCCTTCCTTCTTTTCTTCTTCCATTCCCTTGATCTGTCACCCAGGCTAGAGTAGAGTGACACAATCATAGCTCACTGCAGCCTCAAACTCCTGGGCTCAAGCAATCTTCCTGCCTCAACCTCCCAATTAGTTAAGACTACAGGCATGTGCCACCATGTCTGACTAATTAAAAAAAAACTTGTAAAAATCAGATCTAAGATCTCATTCTATTGTCCAGACTAGTCTTGAACTCTTAGCCTCAAGCAATACTCCCACCTGGGCCTCCCAAAGTGTTGGGATGACAGGCATGAGCCACTGCACCTGGTGTGAATATATTTCTGTATGTATTATATGTCCAACAATTTGTTACACACTGTTTATACAATAGACGCATTTATCAGCTGAAACTTTGACTATAACTACCATTTCCCCCAATCTCCTTGTTCTTTATCTCTGTGTGGTTAAGAGGTAGTTTAGGGCCAGGCATGGTGACTTACACCTGTAATCCCAGCACTTTGGGAGGTCAAGGTGTGAGGATTACTTGAGCCCAGGAGTCCGACACCAGCCTGGGAAAAACAGTGAGACCCTGTCTCTACAAAAAATAAAATAAAAAAATTAGCCAAGTGTGGTGGTGCATGCTTGTAGTCCCAGCTACTTGGGAGACTGAGGTGGGAGGATCAGTTGAGCCCCAGAGGTTGAGGTGGCAGTGAGTCATGTTTGTGCCACTGCACTTCAGCCGGTGCAACAGAGAAAGACTGTCTCAAAGAAAAAAAATGGGGGTAGTAGAGGAATAGGAAAAGACCATAACTGATTTGTAGTTGGCCTGGGGAAGGTAATTCTCAGCAAGAAGAAACACATGGAATAAATGACCAGATCAGGTTATTTTGGCAGTGTTTGTAATATGCAACAATATTGTGCAGAAATTAAGAGCACATACTTTTTTAGTCAATTAGACTGTTACTTGCTGGTT
Source organism: Theropithecus gelada (assembly GCF_003255815.1). Lineage (NCBI taxonomy): Eukaryota > Metazoa > Chordata > Mammalia > Primates > Cercopithecidae > Theropithecus > Theropithecus gelada. Next base: position 155,714,696 of record NC_037668.1, on the reverse strand, counting down.
GAGTGACTTTGAGTAAGCACTACTTTGTTTTACTGAACTTCCATTTCCTCTTCAGTATTAATGGGTATAATAACATCTATGTGGTATGGGAGCTAAGTGATGTGACATATGCCAGGTGTTCAATAAAAATAGCTATTATTATCAGCTCAGAAATAAAAATTCAGAACACACCCACAGAAGGCTAGGGAGTACACCAGTGGAAGGACTATGGCCAACAGGGATAATGGCCTACAGTTATTCTGGATGTCATTAGTAGAGCTATTGCACTAAAAAGCAAAGTGGAATTTAGGGACCATGGATGTAGAACTAATGAGTATGATGTGAAGCTTTTCTAATATTTTATCCTTGTCTTAGAACACTGCTGCACACATTTGAAAAACAGATTGTCAAAATCCCTTGTGTCTACACAGTAGGGTGGTTTTGGATTCATTATTTATATGGCAAAACATCTTATTTGTAGGTCTTCTATTTACATGCATATTTGCTGGAGAGCTGAAAAAGTTAGCAGAATGAGGAGATGAGGGAATACTTGGTGCTGCCACACTCTCTTTGTTTTTCTTGGAATCATGATACAAATTGCTTAGGAAAAAAGATAAAGATGCTAATTCAAGAGTAGTATCTTAATTTGTCGACTGTGGATATGATAACAGCAGGTAGAAGAGCATTCAGGTAATTAGAAAAATCTTTTATCAAAAGAGGACATACCTTTACTATGTATTTTGCAATTACAATTACGTAACTCCCAAATATTTCTTTCTTTCTTATTTTCATGGTTTTTAAAATAATTTCTTTTATAAAATGTACAGGTTGTAATTAAACAAGTTCATGGGCAGAACTTTTCACAATATCCCTATTTTAGAGAAAATTATCAGGGAAAAAAAACAACGCATAAAGAGAACTGGAAAGTGGCCTGGCCTGCTAAAGCAGCTGATATCAGCTTTTGGGAGCTAGCATGTCCCTCATATGGGAAGACAGGGCAGAGTCCTTTATCATACAAGGCAACAGGTGCTTCCCTGAAGAGCTACTCCTTTTTCTTCTCCTGGCTGCTAGGTAAATCATGATGGTTAAATCCTAGCATGTCCAGCTGGGGACATACTACATCTGAAAAGGGAGGAAAGAGACTATACCCCCAAAGCAGCTGCAAGAATTAACTAACATGTACTAGCAGGGGCCAGGGTGCTTGATCAAAGAAGCTAAAAAATAAGATGCAATAAAGCAAAAGTTCATTGACTCAGGGACACTTCTCAGTGGAAGAAGGGGTGGTTCTTAGAAACCTGCAGAAATTGATGCTTCATACTAAGTGAAGTTGAAATGCCTAAGTGGCCATGGCAGATGGTGGCAGAAGGGATTTAAATGCTCAAGGAGATGTGCATGTTGGAATATATATATGACGTGAGCCAGAAGACCCACCAGAAGATTCTTTTCCACAGCAGGGCCTAGATGTTACATCATTTACCAAACTGTCAGGAACATGCTGATAAGACAAGCACTGACATTGCTAAGAAGATCGGGGTTGGCTTTTCTCTGTAGGCCAGGGCTGACTGTAGGAGATGCAGTCACAGAGCTGGGCTCATCAATAGCAATGGGGATAGTGAGGTTCTGAAACAAAAAGGCCAGTTGTTGACCCTTAACCGCCGGAAGCCAGAGCAAAACAATTATGATATTGATTGATAAATTTGTAGAGGCAGCCAGGGGGACCTAATCTACAAGGAAGCTGTGGAGATTGGTCAATGTGGCATCCCTAGGAGCAAGATAAATAGGAAACCAACAAGAGTGCTGCCTCATAGAATCAAAAGAAAGCAAAAATGGGTGAATGGAAGGCTGAGGGCAGAGTTTCCTCAACAAAAAAGTTGTGATTCCTTGCTCAATTCCTAAGACAACTGGATCTAAGCCAATTTTCAAACTCTAAACCTATTGACTGAAAAGGTGAATAGGTCCCCAGGAAAAATATAAAGAGTTCTCTAGACCTCCCCAAAGGGACCTACAGCCATTTACTCAGGTGACTATCCACTGGAGCAAGAAGAATGCCAAGGCATTTTGAGGACTGTTGGACATGGGAACTAAGTTGATCTAGAAACGTCAAGGGTCATATCATAGTCATTCTGTTTCAACGATGGTATATGCAGACCTACTGGAATACATTCAACCTGGAAGAAGCACTGAACAACCAAGAAGGCACTACTTAGCCTTGATCATCAGGTACCCCAAAACTAGTAAAATGGGCACATGAACAGAGTGATTGTGGTGTCAGAGATGGCGTCTATGCATGAACTCAATAGCATGGAGACCCACTTACCAGGGCCTTTCTAACTGCCACCTATGAATGTCCAACCTGCCAGCAATGAGACCAATTTTGAGGTCACTTATGGCATTATTCCTTTAGAGACCAACTGGCCACTTGGTTTTCAGTTTTCTATACTGGGTCTTTTCCATACTGAAAGGGCTAGAGATCCATTTGCACAGGAAAAGAAACTTATTTCAGGTATGGATTTGCCTTTCTTACCTGCAGAGCCTCAGTCAGCACCACTAATAGGGAGCTTATGGAACAGGTGATTCGTAGGCATGAAATCCCTCACAGTACAGCATCTGGCCAGGAGATCCACTTCAGAGTGAAAGAGTTGCACAAGGAGACCAATAACCATAGAAGCTACTGGTTGTATCACACCTTCCAGAAGCAGCTAGTCTGACAGAGCATTGGAATGACTCGTTCAAGGCAGAATTACAGTGTCAGCTTGGAAACATACTTTGCAAGTGTGGGATGACATCCTATGATATGCAGTATATATGTGTACATTGAATCAAGTTTCTATGTATAGCTTGGGACCAAGAGGTGGAAGCATAAGAGCCCCATTTACCATCATTTTCATTGACCCAGTGAGGCACTTTGTTCTTCCTGTGCCCAAGTTCTGGGCTCTGCAGCATCTGAGATCCTTTACTCCCCTAAAAGAGCAGTTGTGCCAGGGTCCCATTGATCTACAGGCTAAAGCCCATCTGGGCACTTTGTACTTCTATGTACAGAGATCAGCTGAGAGAAGAAGAGTCATCATCTTGTCAGTCATAATTGACCTTGGTTATCAAGTGGAGGTAAGAGGTTGCTGTTATACAATAAGGGCAGAAAGTAATATCAATGGACTGCAAAGGATTCTGAGTGCCTCCTGGTACTCTCTTGACCAATTGTGATGAGGCATGGAAAAGTACAGCAACTCTGACTTGATTAAGGGGTCAGGAGCTCAGACTTCACAGAAATGAGGGTTTGACACTACCAGATAAGCCCTCGAGATCAACAGAAGTGATGGCTTAGTGTGAGTAAAATTTGAATGGTTAGTGGAAGAGGAAGATGATGAGTACCACTGCAACACTTTGAACAACTGTAGAGATTGCTACTGCAGTTAATCCCACTAATCTCCTTCTTCTAACTTTCCAGGAAAAGAGGCTACTATAAGCCAGGGAGATGTTGAATGACATTCTGAAGTGTTCAAGGCAAGAAATGCTGTCTCCTTGCAGAGACTGAGTAAGAGACTGAGCATAATAGGGGAAACTGGGGTTTGGCCATTTATATACAAGGAGAAATTCTTGTAACAGGCAATCTTTGCCCTGGAGCTTGCTATCAGACTGGCTGAATCTTTCTGAGAGTTGCACCATGGTCTGAAGCTCTTTTCACCTCCCTCCTTCCTCTTCTCACTTCACAGGGGTCAGACCTGCATTGTGGCCTGGTGACGTTCTATACCTACTTCTATTCCTTTTTCCCTGTTCTTTCGCAGGCATTAGCCTTAGTGAATCTCTTGCATTTCTAACTGTATTTTGACATTTGCTTCCAAGACAGCTCAGACTGACATGCCAACTATGAGACTTCCCAGTTTATGCATTTCCATGACTTGAGGAAGTAGATTTCCTTGTTTATTTTTTAACCTTTTTCTTTTTTAAAAAAATCAAAGTTATATGTGAACAAAGCTTAAAAAGTAAAATAGTTCTACAAGATCTGTTATTTAGAAAAACGGCATCCTCCTGGCCCTCTCTTACTGTTTTCTTTCTCATAACAGCCAATCCTTTCCCCTTGTTTACCTAATTAATTTGAATTTTGTCTTCCTATCTCCAAATAACATAGTTATATTGTTACAACTTAATTTTTCAGTTTTAGATATTATCTATTCCACTGTACAAGATGATTTAGCTGTCTTTCTTTCCCCTACTCCTTCCACACACATGCACACTTGCCATAGTTCTTATGCTCCCCAAAGTATTTAATCATACTTTGATTAGGTCAATACCCAATGTTTATATTGTGATAACTAAGTGATTGCTATTCAGAGCTAAGTCAGGTAGTAACCTATGATTACATTTCCTTTCACACAAAATGAAATTAATCATGGTGTGTGTGTGTGTGTATCTTCTTAGTTTTTTTTTATGTACCAATTCAAGCCCCAGTACCTAAATACCTTCTCAAGATGTTCAGGCACATAAAATATTCTATTAATTTCATCTTCATGAAGAAGTCTTTCACATGGAGCCTCCTGACTTGTCCCTGATAGGACTCACTGACTTCCATTTTTGGTGTCCAGGTGTTTCTCTGGTTCTCCTTATCATCATTCTAGGATTCCAAGAATTTCTATTAGAATATGTTTCCGACAAGAGCACATGTCAGAACACCTGTTTCCTATAATTTGTGTCTTCTTTTTTTTGGCTTATTCTCTCATTATGTTGGAAAACATTTGCAAATAAATATTTAGGAAAGGGTACATAGGAGGTAACATGTTTTGAAACCATACATTTCTGACAATGTTCTTATGCTATCCTTCCACTTTATTTATAATTTTATAGAATATGGAAGTTTAGGTTGGACATAGTTTTCCTGCAGAATTTTAAAAGCATGGCTTTATTGCTTCATAGCTTGTATTATTGCTGCTTAGAAGTCTACAGCCAATCTGATTCAATTTACTGATCAACTATTATGCACCAGATTGTTCTATATCCAATATATCTGATTTCTGACCTTCCTGCTGTCCCTGGTATTCTCGGTCATGAGAAGTGTCCTAGTGTAGGCCTCTTTTTACTAATTATACTAAGTATTCAGAGTGCCCTTTCAATCTGTAAAATCTGTTCTTCAGATATAGGAAGTTTTCTTAGATTTTTTTTTTTTTTGTGGTTGTTGCAGATTTCTTCTCTAATTTCTTTTTATTTCCTTTGATGATTTCTTTCCTTTTTCTTTCTAAAACTCCTTTTATTTGTATATTGAACCTTCTGTGTCCCCTTATTTTTGCCCCTATTTTCTGTATCTTCATCTTCATCATTGTTCAGCTTTCTGGGAAATGTCTTCACTTGTGTCTTTCAATCCTTCTATTGACATTTTAATTTATCTTATTTTTTAGTTTGAAAATCTTTTTTTTGTTCTATAAATGCTCCCTGCTTATCTTGTTCTTGTTTCACTGTTGAAATATCTTCTGTTGTCTCAGGCATAAGTTAAGAGAAAAGGCAACTCTGGGGAGATTGGTGTTAACAGTTTGTGAATCTTATTCTAAACCTTAAACCTCCCAACTACCATGTTCTTTTGGTGTCTTAGTTCAAATGAGAGAAAGAAGTTGACTGGGATTGATTAGTCCCCGTGGGTTAGGTGTTTATTACCCCTGGCCCAATCCATTATGGCCAAGGGCCCATGCATACTACAGAAACATGAATTCCAGATATTTTCCATTGATATCTGTGAGAATAATTCTCAGAGAAGAGCATACTTGTTATGGAATAGAAAGATATCCCAAAAATTATGTTTTTCTACTGTTTATTCTTGAAATTTCTTTAATACTTCTTATACTTGAAAATTTTCAGTATGTGTTAGATTCCAGAACTCAAAATTGTATGCAGGTGAAAAATATTCTGCATTTAAAATCAGTCTTTATGGAGGCAGTGGTTCTCAAGCTTTGGTTTACACAAGAATCGTTTGGAGGAGATTTTTTTTTTTTTTTGATGCAAAATACATTTATTTCCAATTAAAATTTTATTTAAAAATAAACATTATTTTGTACAAAAGCTTCAGGTTCACAGCAATACTGAATAGACAATCCCCTGTCCCCACCATGCATAGCCTCCTTCATTATCAATATCCAAAGGGACGCTTTTTAAAAATGTGATTTCTCAGGTCCTACTACAAGAGATTTGTCTTCATTTTATGTGGGATAGAATCTGGAAATTTGTGTTTTTTAAGAAAATCCAGGTAGTATTAATGCCATATTAAGGATCACACTTTGAGAAATGGCTATAGAGAAGGTCTTTTTAATGGCATGTTATAAAAGAATAATGTTTTAAGAATCTGGTTTTATTTCAGGAGCCAAAAATATACATGAATGCATTAAGACAGGTATTTAAAAGAAAGACTTAGGTATTTAATAATCTGTTGGGGGATATTTTGCTTAACTCACTAGGTTGGATGGCCAACAGAGCAAACTCATCTTGGCAATGGTTGTGTAGTTGTTGCCAAAAGTTCTTAGTGAAAAATTCAAATTCAGCATTCAGATCAATGAAGGCATGGCACAATATCATAATTATTATAGCCACCTTGTCACCTGCTGGGCTAATCAGTTTTCCGGGAAAGAACTTTCTTATCTCTCAAAAAAGGGTCATATTTTAACATTATCTGTATTTCCAAATGGATCGCTGTTATAACTATGACATTGAACTTAATCTTTTTAGGCAAATGCAAGACGTATTATCATGTGACTAATTAATGGATTCATTAAAAACTTAATCCATTGTTGACTTAGTATTCAGAATTATTTAATATTCAATTTCCTTGCTTTCTTAGTTTAAAAAAAATTGTAAAGACAGGTCAGTAGAATATTTTCTTCTTGTTCTGCATTCAGATTCCTTTATGTATATGTATGTTATTTATACATATGATTTACATATGTTATATATATATAATTATTCCTTAAAGAAATTGTAATTTGGATTTGGCTTTTTTTTTTTTTTAAAGGAAGCCCTTAAAAGTACTTACCACTATTTGGGTAGTTTAACCATTGTTTTGACTTTAACGTTGCTTAGCCTTTATTATAACAAATAAAATATAGTTAATTTGAACTAATTAGCAAATTACATTAATGAAGGATATGTATGTTGGTAGCAATTTCATTTAGATTATGTATAAGAATACAAAATAAAAAGACGAGAAAGCTGGGTGCGGTGGCTCATGCCTGTAATCCCAGCACTTTGGGAGGCGGATCACCTGAGGTAAGGAGTTCAACACTCGCCTGGTTAACATGGAGAAACCCCGTCTCTACTAAAAATATAAAAATTAGCCAGACGCAGTGGCAGGCACCTGTAATCCCAGGTACTGGGGAGGCTGGGGCAGGAGAATTGCTTGAACCCGGGAGGCGGAGGTTGCAGTAAGCCAAGATTTTGTGCTGTTGCACTCCAGCCTGGGCGACAGAGCGAGACTGTCTCAAAACAAACAACAACAACAACAAAATCCAGAAATAATTATCTAATTATATGGCAAGAAGTGTGGTGCTGTGATCTCAGCTCACTGCAACGTCTACCTCCCGGGTTCAAGCAGTTCTCCTGCCTCAGCCTCCCAAGTAACTGGGCTGACAGGCGCCTGCCACCGCACCTGGCTAATTTTTGTATTTTTGGTAGACATGGGGTTTTACCATGTTGGCCAGGCTGGTCTCTAACTTCTGACCTCAAGTGATCCACCCACCTCAGCCTCCCAAAGTGCTGGGATTACATACATGAGCCACCGTGCCCAGCTGAGCCCAGTATACGATCTTGGTAAACTGATTTTACGTTCTAGTTTCAAGTATTATGTGTCTGTATTTCATCCTGAAACCTCTCACTAAGGCTTCAATTTTTTTTTATCCTCAATAACCTAACTACATTTTTATTTGGATATCCTGTTATGTCTCAATCATCTCTCATAAGGAATTTCTAATTCCCAAATTTTTGTGAATAGCACCATTATTTTTGTCTCGTATGCCTATACCATTAGAACTAACTGCTTCTTATCCTCTACTTAATCCTTTGTCTATTTTGTCACTGTGTATATTAATTATGACTCTTTTGGCTTCAAATGACTGAATTTGAAATTCCAGCTACCTTAAGAAAAAAAAAGGGAGATTTATTGGAAGGATCCTGGGTACCCCATATAATTTAAAAAGAAAAAAAGAGAGAGAGAGAGCTGCAGGAAACTAGAGCAGCTCCATGACCCTCAGGAACTGGAACCAGCAAAGTGGTGCCACGAAAATGCACTCTTTCTGTTTCTATCTGGATGATAGCTATACTTTCTGGATCTTTTCCACAAGGCTGGGATTCTAGTAGCAGACTTAGGTCACACCCATTCAGCAGCATCTGCATTTAAAAACTCAGTTTGGCCTCTAGTTTAAACTCAGCCAGTCTCAGGGGGCGTTCTTAGTGGTCCAACTTGGGTCGTGTGCCTATTCCTTGGAATAATCACTATGGGTAGATGGATGCTGTACTAGTTAATTGGCCCAGCCTGGATCATGTGCTACTCCTGGGGTGTGTGTATGTGTAAAAGAGAGAGAGCGAGACAGAGAGATAGAAGTGGCCTCAGTGCAAACATGGAGATGGATTTCCAAGTGCAGTAGCTGAGGCCCTTACTCAAGTGTGCTCTTTGTGGTAGGAGTTCTACCAAGGGCATTCTCATGGCTGTACCTGTCCCCTACATAATCATATGGCTGGAGTGGGAGAGGGGCAACTTTTGGAAAAGAAGGGATATATTTTTCTGGTCAGATAATGTCCAGTACACTAAGTATCATCAAAATTCCTTTAACATGCCTCTCCACCTAACTCTTCCTTTCCATGCTTACAGCTGCTCCCATTGTCCATGCTTTCACCATCTGATTCTTGGACTACCATGGCATCTTCCAATTAGTTCCTGCCTTTATTCTCTACTTTCTTGAACTAATCCTATACTCCATCTTATAATTTACTGCCTAGAATGTCACTTTGAACATATCACTTTCTTGCTAAAATCCTTACAAGATTTTGGGGGTCCTCAGTCTGCCATTCAGCAATAGTAATAGGACTCTTACAATTCCTCAGTTCTACTTCTTTACTCTTGAAAATCTCCTCATCTTTCAAGTACATCATGTTCATTTCTATCTCAAGCTTGCCTTAGAATCATCATTGACTCTTAGGTGGAAAATCTCTATGTGAGCATTAATTTCTCTCCATTTTAGCTTCTTGGACCTTTGGGAGATTAGAGGTGAATCACTGAAAATTAAAGCTGAAGTATAAATGAGGAGGAGTGAGGCGAGAGAGAGAAACCTAAGGTGTGGGCTCTATGACAAAACTAGCATGTGGTCCTTAGGATTTTGAGAGCAGGAGAATGGGATAAAATGAAACCTGCTGGAAAGTTGGACCGTGGGAAAGAGAGGGATGGGTAGACAGGTACAGATTCCAGGATGGGTCTTCGGCAAGAAGAAAGCCTACCTGGGAAATCATTGTCTTCAACTATCTCAAGTGCTTCCACCAACGCAGAGTGGAAAAACCCCAAAAAACAAACAAACAAAAAATGCCAAGTAAGGAGGAGGGGAAAGGGCTGGCAGCTTCCCAAATCTGCCATCCACCTAATGCTTTTGTTGAGTCGCCTGTTAGCATAATTCTCTTAAAATAGAGTTTGCATGTAGGCTATGATTACAATCTGGTTTAATGTGGTAAAAACAAAAAAAACAAAAAACAAAAAAACAATTATTATGCACACTAAACCAAGAGAGACTATTCATGACAGTGATAATCTCAGCACCAGGGCTTATAACAAGCACAGATCTCTTCCTGTACAGCTGCCACCCGCTGGTTTTGGCTCTAACCATCGTGACCATACTGAATAAGCCTAATCTCTTTTCATCTGGCAGACATTCAAATATTTGAAAACAATTATCATGGAGTCCCTGAGTCATTTCTTTTTCAGACTAAACATTATCAGCTTTTTAGCCTTTTTCACACAGAATATAATTAGAAATATCTTGCCGTTGAATTCACTCCAGGTATTTTCTTACCAGGGCAGAGAAGAGTGAGACTGCTGCTTTCTTTTTGATAGATAATAGGTATCTAAAATTGCAGTCTGAAACCACATTAATAATTTTAGTAGGCACCCCATATATACAAATTGAACTTACTCTCAATTAAAACTCCAGGTCCTTCTAGCTGTGCTTCTTCTGGTCTAGGTTTTCCCTATTCTACTTTCATTCATTTATTGAAGGGCTTTATTGATGATTTCTTATTAATTAAATACATTTTCACTAATGAGGGATCACTGTGGGCTTGGTACTGGGAGTGGGGGAAGATTTAGCACTGTTGGGAAACTCTCCCATTGCTGTGACCCAGAGGAGCTAGAGGTGGTAGGAATCCAAGGTCAGGACTAAGGTTGAGGTAAGCCAGGAACCTAGGGTGCAACACTTAAGGAGGCACTCACTGTTGGGTTGGTGCAAGCACAGCACAAATAGTGTACTATTCTGGACAGAGTTCTTGTCCAGTCCCCTCTCTGGTTTATTGTTTAGAATAAGCTGACAGCGTAGCTCAGGTGGGTCAGTCGCAGGTTTTGGACATTTTAACTACAAACCAAAGTTTTACAGTTTATATTAGGCATTTATATTCATTATCGAATACATTCATAGTCTGCACAAAGGACCACACAAGCATAGACCCTTATAATATACAATGAGGAAAATCATAGTTGTTATGTGGTATGTCAGGGTGAGGGAATTCAGAATATAAGACTGGGGTTTTTCCTGGAGCCTCCCTGACAGCACTGTAAGGAGGGATAGGAGAAGTATACATAGAAATCCAACTTTCCCCCCGAGTTTGTAAGGTATTTATGCTCAGGGTCCTCCTATGGTTTTTGGATCCTTGATGTGATTGTCCAAATTTTTTAAAAAACCTATCACCAGGCTCCAGATTCTCCCATCTGCAGAGATATAGCTCAGCACATTAAATGACTTCCCATTGACCAGCACCAATAGAAAAGCCCTACATAGAAAATTTGGAGAAAATAAAGAACTTCATCTGTCCTTATATAACTAAGACTCAGACATAAAAGGAGGCTAAATCAAAAGGGAATGGCCACTAAGAGAGAACAGTAAAACCCTTTCCAGGAAAACGAAGAGAATGAGAGCACAGGCCAAGGTGGGCTGAATATACACTTCCTCTCTCAGACTGGCTTGCCCTGTCTAGCTCAAACCAATTCTATTTGAGGAACTCCTCATTTAAGCCTCCGCAGTGAAAGGGAACCAGGAAGATGAATGAAACAGAGTTACTAACTTAGGGCTCAGTTTAGGGCTCATTCAATTATGAAGAGACACTCTAAATATAATATACATAAATGCAAATATCACGAGAGTTCTTACCTCTGATGGAAGGTAAGTTTGGGAGGCATCACAGAGGAGGAGAGAAGCCATTCGAACCTTTATTTTCAGAATATATTTTTAAATTTTTAATGCCAAAACAAAAATTATATTTTCCAATTGAGACTCCTCCAACAGGTAAACTTTTATAAGTTTCTGTTTTTAGTTATTGCGATTATCACCATATGCTAAATAATATAATTCTATTGACTGGCGCAGTGGCTCATGCCCGTAATCCTAGCACTTTGGGAGGCCGAGGCAGGCAGATCACCTGAAGTCAGGAGTTTGAGACTAGCCTGACCAACATGGTGAAACCCTGTCTCTACTAAAAACACAAAAATTAGCTGGGTGTGGTGTCGTGCCTGTAATCCCGGCTACCCCAGAGGCTGAGACAGGAGAATCGCTGGAACCTGGGAGGCAGAGGCTGCAGTGAGCCGAGATGGCACTACTGCACTCCAGCCTGGGCGACAGAGCAAGACTCCGTCTCAAAAAAAAAAAAAAAAAAAAAAAAAAAATATATATATATATAAAAATTCTGGCCAGATGTGGTGGCTCACACCTGTAATCCCAGCACTTTGGGAGGTGAAGGCAGGTGGATCACGAGGTCAAGAAATCGAGACCATCTTGGCCAACATGGTGAAACCCCATCTCTACTAAAAAAACAAAATCAGCTGGGTATGTTGGTGTGTGCCTCTAGTCCCAGCTACTCAGGAGGCTGAGGCAGGAGAATCACTTAGACCCGGGAGATGGAGATTGCAGTGAGCTGAGATCATGCCACTGTACTCCGGCCTGGCAACAGAGTGGGACTCCAACTCAAAATATATATATCTAATATATAAAATTCTATCTTATAAGTTTACACATCTGTTGATTCCAGGTTATGAAACAAGAAGAATTTGCCTCATATATAATTGGTCCTCTGTAACTGTAGGTTCTGCATCCACAGATTCAACAACTGTGAATTTAAAAATTTGGAAAAAAAAAAACAACCAATACAACAAGAAATAATACAAATTAAAAAAAAATACAGTATAAGAAAGATTTGCTTAGCATTTACTTCGAAGTAGATATTACAAGTAATCCAGAGATAACTTAAAATATACAGGAGGATGCGGTTAGGATATATGCAAATTATCCATCATTTTATACAAAGAACTTAAGCATTCATGGACTTTGGAATGGGGAGGAGTGTCTTGGAACCAATTTTCTGAGGATACTGAGGGATGACTATACACTATTTCCCACCTCCTCCCTTCCTCTTTTTCTGAACGTATATATAGAAGATACAATGTAAGAATATATAGGCCAGGCGAGGTGCCTCATGCCTGTAATCCCGGCACTTTGGGAGGCTGAGGCAGCCGGATCACTTGAGGTCAGGAGTTCGAGACCAGCCTGGCCAACATGGTGAAACCCCGTCTCTACTAAAAATACAAGAATTAGTTTGTTGTGGTGGCACACACCTGTAATTCCAGCTACTCGGGAGGCTGAGGCAGGAGAATTGCTTGAACCTGGGAGGTGGAGGTTGCAGTGAGGTGAGATCATGCCACTGTACTCTAGTCTGGGCAACAGAGAGAGACTTTGTCTCAAAAAAAAAAAATATATATATATATAAAATACATATATATGTATGTATATATATGTGTGTTCTATTGCTCATTTATATCAATTTAAAAATATAATAAAATTTGTCCTTATTTTCCTTACATTTTAAAAAGTAACTTTAATTCTCTCTTATGTAGGCTGGGAGAAATTACTATCCTTGTTCTCCATCCCTCATTTCTCTGCTTTACTTCTCAGCCTCTGATGGCTATATTCTTATTTTGATATTGTCAATATTGATAACATTTATGTCTGGTTCTGTGAAGTATTCTGTGCCTTTCATAGTATCTTTGAATTAATAAACAGTATCTATATGTTATTATTAAAGAAATATTATTTACTATGTCTCAAGTTGTATGATTACAATTTTAAATTGGAAAATGTGGTGCTATGTTGCTAAATCAGTGCTGCTCAAAAGAGAATATTCCAAGTGCCAAGGTCAACTAGATTTTCTCTAACAACTTTAACAATGACTCAAACTCAAGCCATATGTAATTTGCTTCATATGTGGGCCATATGGCTTTTCCACCCTAGAGCATCTAATTGCTCTTCTTTTTTCTACTGAGAGAAAAAATGTATGCCTTTTTCATGACAATAAGATCTTTCAGCATTATAGTATATTAGTTGTTGAATGACAATTTTCTTTCTGAACATTTTCTTCAGACTTCCCTTTATAATTTAAATTTGTTGATTTTCAGGTTCATTGTCATCCTATTTCTTTTCATCATACTCATAGGTTAGTTTCATGGTTTCTTGGATCTATAACTTCTTCCTTGGATTATTATTTCGTTGGGCTATATCATTAAGTTAAAAATTTTAAAAATGTGAACAACAGTAGATTTTTAAAAAATTTATGAATGCCTGAAACGCTGTACTCTGTCCTCATTCCTGATTGAGTCAGGCTTGACATAGAATTTGAAGTTCATAATCATTCTTTCTTCAAGACTCCACAGTCATCGCTCCTTTTTTTTTTTTTTCCAGATGGAGTCTCGCTGCAACACCCAGGCTGGAGTGCAACAGCATGATCTCAGCTCACTGTAACCTCCGCTTCTTGGGTTCAAGTGATTCCCCTGCCTCAGCCTCCCAAGTAACTGAGACTACAGGTGCACGCCACCACATCTGGCTATTTTTTTTATTCTTCATAGAGATGTGGTTTCACCATATTGGCCAGGCTGGTCTTGAACTCCTGACCTCAAGTGATCCGCCCACTACAGCCTCCCAAAGTGCTGGGACTATAGGCATTAGCCACCGCATCCGGCTGCTCCCTTCTTTTCTAATACCCACTTTGTCATTGAAATCTCTGATCCCAATTTGAAACTCAGTTTTTCAGAGTTAAGTTATTTATTTTACTTCTTCTTTTTCCTTTTCTTTTAAAAAATCTCTGCCTTAAGAATTTTCATTATTCTTGATGTTCTAAAATTCCATGAGATGTGTCTCAATGTGGGTCTTCATTCATTCATCTTGCTTGGTTCTTGCAGGGTTCTTTCCATCTAAAGTCCAGGGCCTTTCTTTAGATCACAGAAATCGTTTTGCATTGTTTCTTTAACCATTTGTGCTTCAGATCCTCTCTTCTTTCCCTCTGGAACTCTTATCGGTTAAACTCTAGACTTTCAGAATTGATCTTCAAGGAAGTTTATTTTTTTCTCCTATTTTCCATTAACCTATCTTTTGTCTCTTCTAGTTTTTTTTTCCTTTCTCAACCAGATTTTTTGAAGCATAATTGATAAACAATAAGTTGCATATGTTTTAAGTATATGAATTGATCAGTTTTGACATAGAAATACACTCATGACACCATTACCACAATCAAGATAACACATCAGTCAGCCCCCAAAACTCCCTTCTGTCCCTTTGTAATCTCTCCCTCTTGCCCCTTCCTAGACCACCTTATCTCTTTCCTCCCAGGCAACCGCTGATTTACTGCCTGTAACTATACATTATGTAGTTTGTATATTTTAGATTTTTATCTGAATGGAATCATAGAGTATGTATTCATTTTTCTCCCTGGCTTCTTTCATTCAGCATAATTATTCTGAGGTTCATCCACGATGTTGTGTGCATCAACAGTTTATTCCTTCTAATTACTGGTTATTACTTCATTATATGGATATGCCACGGTTTGTTTATTCATTCACTTATGATGAACTTTTGGGTTGTCTCGAGTTTTTAGCAACTTCAAATAATGCTGCTATGAACACTCAGGTACAAGTCTTTGTTTGGACGTATGCTTTCTTCCCTTTTTTTTTTTTTTTTTTTTTGAGATGGAATTGTGCTCTGTCGCCCAGGATGGAGTGCAGTGGCACGATCTTGGTTCACTGCAACCTCCACCTCCCGGGTTCAAACGATTCTCCTGCCTCAGCTTCCGGAGTAGCTGGGACTACAGGTGCATGCCACACACCCAGGTAACTTGTATTTTTAGTAGAGACAGGGTTTCACTACGTTGGCTAGGCTCGAACTCCTGCCCTCAGATGATTTGCCCACCTCGACCTCCCCAAGTGCTGGGATTACAGGCGTGAGCCACCATGCCTGGCCATGCTTTCTTTACTCTTGGATAAGTATCTAGAAAAATAACTAGATCATGCAGTAGCTCTATGTTTAACTTTTAATGAGACTGACAGGCTGTTTTCCAACTTTTTCACCTTTTCTAATGAGTATTTTGTTTCAATAATCATATTTTCACAATAGCAGTCTTTGTTTAAAGGCTCGTAATGTCTTATTGAAGCTCTCTGAGTTCCCCTTGGGTTCATTTGTCCAATTGTTCACCTAGGGTTTTTTGTTTTTGTTTTTGTTGGTTTTTTTTTTTTTTGAGACAGGGTCTCACTTTGTTGCCCAGGCTGGAGGGCAGTGGTGTGATCACGGCTCACTGCAGCTTCTGCCTCCCAGGCTCAAGCCATCCTCCCACTTCAGCCTCCTGAATAGCTGGGACCACAGGCACATGCCAACACACCCGGCTAATCTTTTGTATTTCTTGTGGTAAAGTCAGGGTTTCACTATGTTGACCAGGCTGGTCGCAAACTCCTGAGCTCAAGCAATCCACCTGCCTCAGCCTTCCACAGTGATGGGATTACTTACAGGTGTGAGCCAGTGCACCCAGCCTCTCCTAAGTCTTTTACAAATGTCTAAAGATCCTTTATTTAAGAACTTATATTTTAAAATAAGGGACCAGATTGAATAATACATGTAGTTAGTATATCAAAATATAGAGGGCTTTATGTCAGGGTGCCAACACTAGGAGCCTTACCTCTTTCTAGACAGATGTTCAATTTATTTACAATTCTCTGATTCTATCCTACAAATTTCACTTCTTTCTGGCAGTTACCTACACACGTGGTTTTGGGAAAAATAGGGGAGGCTGTATTGAACCAGCTATCCATTGATAGACTTTTTGTTTGTTTGTTTGCTTTTTGTTTGTTTGTTTGTTTTGAGACGGAGTCTCGCTCTGTTGCCCAGGCTGGAGTGCAGTGCCATGATCTCGGCTCACTGCAACCTCCGCCTCCCGGGTTCAAGCGATTCTCCTGCATCGGCCTCCTGAGTAGCTGGGACTACAGGTGCATGCCACCATGCCCGGTTAATTTTTGTATTTTTAGTAGAGACGGTGTTTTACCATGTTGGCCAGGATGGTCTCGATCTCTTGACCTCATGATCCACCTGCCTGGGCCTCCCAAAGTGCTAGGATTACAGGCATGAGCCACTGCGCCCGGCCCACTGATAGGCTTTTAATTAAGTTCCCTTAGTTCTTACCCTAGAATCTGCTTTTCCACTTCATTTATATCCACTTCAAGCCCGAGGTCTCTGGTGCTTTATTGGGAAAGACAGCTTTCATCATTGCTCTGGAATTCTTCTATGAGTTCTGGGCTGACATTTCCCTCCATTGATATATCCATTGCAGCTGAAGTTTTCCCTCTAGAAAGCTGTTAAAAGTCTGTGATCAACTAACGCACATGCATCTCCCTTTTACCACTATTATCTGAAGATTTAAACATAAGAATAAAATGTTCAGGTATGTATTTTGGAAATGCAGTGTATAATATTGATAGAATTGAAGAAGATAAATTTGGGCAAGGTAATGATATGTGGAATAAAGGAAAGACAGTCAAAGCAGGAAGATAATTTAGGAATTTATTGTAAAAATCTGGAAAAGAGATGATGAGGGCATCCATTAGGAAAAGTAAGGTTTTGATTATATATATATGGTGGAATCTACAGATTTGATGACTTTTTGAGAGTGAGGGATACAAATAATTCTAAGTCATTCTAATTTGGATTACTTAGTGGATTGTGGTATCAATAACTTAGGTGGTGAATAAAGGAAAAGGAATAATTTTTTTTAAAAAAAAGAGAATGTAGTGAGTTTGATTAAGAATTAGGTTGAGCATAACAGGTGGAAATTACCAGTAGGCAACTAAAAGTAATACTCTGATATTTAAAAGGTTTAGAAATGGATCCCAGTGGAAATTTTATGCAAACATTACAAAGGACAATATATTTGTTACGTTTTAGATTGAGAGTTTGAAATTTAGAAGCCTCTTGAACAATGGTGAATTCAGCTGAATTAATACTTAATAAATAGACATAAACTCAATCAAGTGTAGTTTGGTTGGGTGAGAAGTCTGGATGGAGAAGAAAAATAACATGGCTTAGCATATAGCAAAGGAGTACAGTTCCCCTCTGTAAATTCGTAACAATCAGATGCAGTGAACAGAAACTAGTAGAAGTAGCAGGTACCCTAAATGTTTTATCTAATATTATCTATATTATCTTTTCTACTGAAAGCTAAGCAACGTCAGGTGCGGTGGCTCACACCTGTAATCCCAGCACTTTGGGAGGCCAAGGCAGGTGGATCACTTGAGGTCAGGAGTTTGAGATCAGCCTGGCCAACATCGTGAAGCCCCCACCTCTACTAAAAACACAAAATTAGCTGAGTGCATGCCTATAATCCTAGCTGCTCAGGAGGCTGAGACAGGAGAATCGCTTGAATCTGGGAGGTGGAGGTTGCAGTGAGCCGAGATCACTGGAGTCTCACAATTTACTTCCAGTCCTTAACATATCATTTTCAATTCAAAATTGTACTCTTACAAGTCATTCTATGATTGATTTTGTAGCCTATCTTTCTGAATCCTTAAAAAATGTTCCATAATTCCTTTAGTAAATTGTTCCATGTTAAAATAGAAAACACTAATAAACTTTCTAATTGTCAGATTATGGCGTGTCATACCACGTTAAACTCTACAATTTTTTTCCCTTTCCTTAATAACAGTAAGTAAATACTTAAGCAAAGAGAAATTCTGTATTAGGAAATGATGATTAGGAAGATGATAATGAGAAATACTATTTTACATAAAGGGTTTTCGATAATCAATTTTTAGCTTCTCTTTATCACAATCATCAATGGCTATTTAATCTGATTTTTGTGTGGATGTATGCATCAGAGTTTAAGAACTACAATCATAAAGGACACATGACTCCAAGCCTGTTACAATTTATTCATTTAACAAAAATTCATTGAGCACCTACTTTTATACAAAGAATAATGTTTGATAGCATTGTATTTGAAGAGCGTAAGCAATAAAAGCTCTTAGTGACCGTCATAGATTCTCTGCTCTGATCAAGCCCATTATTTCACCTCCTTTTCCTAACTGATGCCCTAATCATCTCTTTTCCAGATTATCCTAAACTATCTTTCTGCTTTGACTCTCCTTCCTCTACTGTATTCCACACATCATTACCCTGTTCAAATTTGCAATTATATAAACCAAGAAGATTTGAATAATGTTTTTGCAGCAGAAGACCATTTTCTCATCTAACTCAGATTATCGATTTATTTTAGGTGTAAAATTCAATTTCTTTCCTGTATATGTATATTCTTTAGGGCTTCTAAAAGTTGCTTCCATTTTCCACATCATAGGTGGCTGCATTTACTGGTGGGTGACATATTTATGTCATGTAAAAGGTTTGTGGCACACTTTTTGACCTCTGAGTGAAAGTCATCATACAAATGTCACTTGTCATTATCATGGAAACACTCAGTCGTGAAGAAAGGTTTTAAATATAGTCCAGTACTCCTACCTAGAACAAAATAATACGCTTTTTTGTTGTGAATAAGAACACTTAGTTACAGTAGCCTGTATCCTACTAAGCATGTACTTGTTGATCATTTTGTGTTAAATTGGTCTATATGTTTAAAAGTTCTGTTCACTCCTGCGAGCTGGACAGGCCAGTATCGTGCTGTGTTATTATTCTTTTGAAAAACCTCTGCATACTGCTCTATGCAGCTAGCCAATAGCAATAACTTCAGTGAGCAATAAGAAAATTATAGCAGATTATACAGGAAGAATATCATATTTACAGAGGAAAAGGAAGCAAAGTATAGTTGGCCCTTCTGTCTGAATGAAAGGCTTAGAAGACACAACGGAAGGGAAGCACAGGATAATAAATTAGTGTCCATGCTATTTGCTCTTTTGTTCCTTTTCTTTGCTAGAGCTTGTGTTACTTCTAAAGCTTTAGGTGGCAGGAAAAAAACTACCATTTGATCTAAGTGAACAAAAATAATTCTAGAATATTTCATGTTAGTTTTTCCCTGTTATAACTGTGCTATCTATAGTAGAGTAAATGACAACTCTTGAGGAAAATATTTGCTGGAGGAAATGGAAGAGAAAACAAAATTATTCTGATTTCTGGTTACTTTTTTCCATCACCGTCTTTAACTACCTCCACATAGCATGATGGATATATTTCTTACAGTGTCAGGTCATTAGGTAGAATTGCCAAACATGGGAAATTGCTGCTATCCTTTTCCCACTATAGACATTACAGTTTATCTCACCAAGTGCTCATTAAATAATCTTCTTTCTTACTTCCTGCCTGAACATTACCATGCCATTTCTGTAGCTCTAAGTCTATGCTGTTTGATATGGCAGAAAATAGCCATATGTGGCTTTTTAAACTTTAAATTGAATACAATTAAATAAAACTAAAAATTCAGTTCCTCAGTTGCACTCCCTACATTTCAAGTGCTCAGTAGCACAGGTGGCTAGGAGCCACTGTATTGGACAGCACAAATATAGAGTGTTTTAACTGTTGCAGACAATTGTTTTGGATAGCTCTGCTGTAAGGGAACTGCAGGGAAGTATGATGAAAGGCAAGTGCTTGCAAAAGAGTTAGAAGGTAGACATGAGGTGGATGTCTAGACAGTACAGTACCTTTGTAGTTACTACTTAACCCATTTATGCCTGAAGTTGCAATTTTTAGAATTTTTGCAATCAGACCTTGGCGATGTCCTTGAGCAGTAGGACATAAATAACTCCCACATGCTTAGCGTTCCGATAATGGAACACTAGGCATAAATTTCTTTCTGTCCCAACAACCTCCTTCTGGGAACTATCTTCCTTCTTCCCCAGTTCATCTTTATGAGTCTCATGGGGGCTGCTGTATTATTCCATGACCCTGCCATTATGGCCACAGAGGTTTTGTTCAGGGGCATTCACTTGACTCAAGCTAGGGCTAATTTTTGTACTTGGCCTCCTGATTGGTAGGAAACAGAGTATTTCATTTAAGTTGAGTAATGATGCTTTACTTTATGGGGACTTTATGAAGCTGGGGCCCAGAAAGTTGCCAGAAACTGTGAGCTGTAAAGCTCGACATCTTTCAAGTGTCATGTTTTCTGCCATAGGCACAAAGTTAGCCTGTGGTGAGCAAGCAAAATGAAGCTAACATGCACAAAAGTAGAGATAAGAGGTAGAAGGTATGGTGCTGGCATTGGGGTTTCCAAGTCTAGCTGATTGTGAGGCCAAGGTTCATTTCTGTACTTACACCTTTATAACTAACTTTCCACTTTTCTTAAGCTAATTCAAATTGAGTTGCTCTCATTTGCAACCAAAAAAGTATTAACTAATGTACAATTAATTGAAGACACTAGCTTGTTGGAATGTATGGATTTAGAGAGGCAAGTATAATTCAAATTTGTAATGTAACAAATATAAACAAAATAGGTCAATTACATACATCAACAAAGCTCTGGTAATTATATTTATTTTAAACAAACTAATTTATAATTGCAAAAAGACAGTATTATTTTATAAAGACAACTTGCCATATTTTGTTTAACTTCATGAGTGCTAGAAAAACAGACGAAGATATCAGAATAACTAATAGTGTAACTTTTCATGGCACTGTGATTCATGAAGAAAAAGAAATATTAATGGTTTTAACTTGGTTTTTCACCAGGTTTGTATAATCCAGCCACCTCTTTTCAGATAATTACAACTGGTAACAAAGCTTAAAGTTTAAAAGTGTTGGCTGGGCACATTGTCTCAGGTCGGGCACAGTGGCTCATGCCTGTAATCCCAGCAGCTTGGGAGGCTGAGGCAGGAGGATCGCTTGAGCCCAGAAGTTTGACACCAGCCTGGGCAACAAAGTGAGACCCTGCCTCTCCACAAAATAAAAAATAAAAAAGTTAGCCAGGTGTGGTGGTGCATACCTGTGGTCCCAGCTACACAGGAGGTTGAGGCAGGAGGATTGCTTGAGCTTAGGAGGTCGAGGCTGCAGTGAGTCATGTTCACGCCACTGCACTCAAGCCTGGATGACAAGAGAGAGACCCTGTCTGAAGAAAAAGTCTCCCTTAACTCAAATACTCAAATGCCTGAATAATATAAGATCTACTAAAATTTTTCAAAATACATATTTTTTTGTATAGATACTTGTTAAATCTCCACTTCTATATATGCAACTATATAATTGCTGGTTAGTATTTTTTTTTTTCATTCTTCTAGTGGTTTAGTCTTTTTCAGTTGAACAGCTTAAATTAAATAAAGGAAAGGTCCAATTTTAAACATGAGTTGTTTCTTAAAAGCACATTGGGAATTTTTGTAACTTGGAACATACTTTCCCATCAAGATGATATTGTTATCAATAGTGGTTATTTTGTGTGGTACATGAAAACTACTTAACTAATATAGGTGAAATTACTCTTCACTTCCCTTTTGAGTGGTTCTTCCCACATGATTCATCTTCCGTGCTCAATTTTTCCACTGATGTTTCAGCCACATCACTAGGTAATAAGCTTCGTGGTTCTCCTGGAAATAAAACTCTCATTGAAAATAATAGCTCTATGAAAAACTAATTGGAAACTGAAAATACCAAAAACATTTCCATTTTATAACATAAGAAAGGAAATTAGTATGACTAACTTGCGTTGCCTAAGCTGGAGTGCACTAGTGCAATCACTGTTTACTGCAGCCTTGACTTCTCGTTAAGGTGATCCTTCCACCTCAGCCTCCTGAGTAGCTGAAACTATAGGCAAGTGCCACCATACCCGGCTAATTTTTTGTAGTTTTAGTAGAGACAGGGTTTCACCATGTTGTCCAGGCTGGTCTTGACTCCTGGGCTCAAGCCTGCTTCAGCCTCCCAAAGTGCTGGGGTTATAGGCATGAGCCACTAAGCCCAGCTTGACTTCTTTTATTCTACTTTTCCTAACTGAGCTCCTAACTATCTCCACATCACATGATGGTAATTGCTTGAATTATATGTTTGGAAACTGTTTTGCAAATAATTTATTATAAAGAAGAATGAAGAATGAAAAATGAAGAATCTCTTGTGCATTCCCACGTACATAAAGGTATACAGACTAAAGACAGTTTTGGAAGTGTAAGGTGAAGATTAGGAACAATTTTTGTTATTAGGCAGGATGTGTAATTAACAAAATGTAAAACATTCAAATTATAAATAATTGACAATCCCTAAAAGTATCAAACCCACAACATACTTTATAAATAAGAATATGTAAGACACTAAATTAAAAATCTGATTCCAAGTGGCTGCTAAGCAAACTCAGCATCTATATGAAATCTTGGGTGAGGAAATCCATATGATATTTTCCAACATCAGTCTCAGAAATTTTCCAGTTAGTATTTGGAAAACATAGTTTCTTTTTTTTTTAAAAAGCAATGTTGGTAGGGAGAATTCTGCATTCTAATCCAGAGGGAAAGGTCATCAATACCCAGTGGCCTTGGCCTAAACTCCTGTATTCAACAAGTTTGAAACTCAAGTTCACCACACATACACACACAAATAAGTCTCCTGAACAAATAATAGCGATGTTAATCTAGGTTATGGAAACTCACATAATCTGGTTATTTACTTAATAGCTGCGTAATTGGTGAGGAAAGGATGATTAAATTTTTGGGGCTTTCAATATGAAATTCTTTAAAAGTTTGAAAAATTGGATTACTCAGAGCTAGCCAGAAACCACAAACTCAGAATTGTGGTGTCAAGTTCAGATCAATGTCTTGGAGTTCAAGATTATTTTAAGGGAGGCTGCCTGGGGAAAATGTCATTAAACATTTTACCTGAATCCTCTAGATGTCTATCATAAACTCTCTCATGAAGCTTTCCTAAAGTATAGGCATTTTAATGTTTTCTGAGTAAAACAGTATTTTGTTTGATCCCTCGATAACAATTCTTGCTTGTAGCCAGATTTCAGCACAGTGCCGGCTCCACAGATACTCACTGAACTAACGAAAATGGTAAAGGATGAATGTCTATTGAGCATAAACTGCGACTGAGGGAGAGGTTATATAAAAGCAATGGAAGACAGTTTCTGCTCTAGATTTACAGTCCAACCTCACTTACATAAGTGTAAAATATTTCTTCTTTGTGTCAGTCCCTATATAGCTATTTTGCTCTAGGAATTAGCATTTCCTCCACAAGGGAGAATCACTAAACTCCCTATTTCTCAATGTTGTTTATGCTGTTGATTGTCCAGGTCCTCAAATTACTAAACGAAGTTGAGAGTTGGGTAAATGGTTGAGCGGTTCAAGTATCTTAAGTAAAAACTAAGTGGCCAATTGTTGTTGTGCTCAGGGTTGGCCTGGGACCGTTGACAATGCTCACAGGTTTACAAATTTTAAAAACCTGCATGTGACATGCTTTCCAGGTCCTTTGTCAGAACGTCTGTCTGACCCCTACTTTTGTGTGGCTTCAAATGTGCGTTTGCTGTGTGCAGACAAATTCCAACTCTTAGTTCCAAGAGGTAAACCAAGCTCTGTGTGCCAGCAAGGCTTATCAAGAGCGAGGCTAAGGGGTGAAGTGGGTGCGTGCAGGTGAGTGTGTGTGTGTGTGAGAGCGAGAGAGACAACTGCTGTGCTCAGGATTCCTCTCTCTTCTTTGCTTTTTGCGAACTAGCTGTTCCTCCACTTCACAGCGGAGATCTGAGACAAGTATGTGGCTGATTCGGGCAAAACAAAACAAAATAAAACCAAACGAAACCAAAACAGACCTTCCTATCACCAAATCTGAGTTAGTGGGTGGAATCCTTTTCAACCAAGGAGACCTGTCCTTGGTCCTGACCACATCATTTGCCACTCGCCTCCTTTATCGACTCCGTTTGCTACAAGTACGGAACCGGCGGGCGCCCGGCGCCAGGAAGCTCGGGCCCGGGCCCCCACAAGTGCTCGGCGCGCTTCGGGCGGGTCTCGGGCGCGGGCCCGTGGCTCTCCGGGCCGGGCACCTGTTTCGAATCCACGCGCGAGGCGCGGTGGGGGCGGTGGGGTGGGGTGGGATGGGGTGGGGTGGGGGCGGGGTGGCGTCACGTGCCGCCGGCGGCAGCGGCGGCGGCGGC